>NW_026068040.1:1767917-2008037 GCF_014885135.2 Alexandromys fortis | reverse complement strand
AAGAGACAGAAATCTTTAATAAATAAATAAATAAATTTAAAAAAATAAAATAAAATGGACTGAACAGTAAAAAAAAAAAAAAGTAATTGTTTCCAAATATTTTGGATACCACTGACCAATATTTTTATGAACCTAGGGTCAAAGTTTATAGAAGTATACGTAAGTATTACTAGACATAAATGCCTTGATCAAGCCTTCACGTGTGAAAGTTTTCCTAGAGAACGGCAGACTCTTGAGGAAGGCGGTCTCTCTAATCAGCAGCATCTTCTCCATCCTTTAGTTACCTGAGCTTTAATCTTAGGGCTTCTGACAACACAAATGCCTCTGTCGGGATCAGTGAGGATCACTACTGTGCTGCAAGGACTCCCCAGATGTTAGGGAGAAGACACTCTACCTCCTCACCATGTCCTATCCTACACACATGAAAGGGATGCCAAAAATGTGACTTGGTTGTAAGATCAGAGAAAAGAAAGGATTTATCTAACTACTCCTACAAGATTATAACATGAGGCCAGGACACCCTGTCACTCCTTCTCAGTTGAGATGGCACTGCGAATATGGCCATCCTGATGACAAGAAGCTAACGTCACACTAATGGAAAATGAGGAGCACTGATATTACCACTAAAGGCATGTGATCTGTGAGTCTCAGTTAGCTGTCATGACACACTATTTCCTACCCAGAGGGAATAATAGACAACCTCAAACCCTTTCAGTTCAGAGAACTGTTAATAAGAGTAAAGAAAACACTAGGGTAACCTCCAACCTGCTGTGTCATTCTGGGAGACAGAAAAAGAAAAAAAAAAAAACAGCAAAGAAACTCATTGTCCATAAATCCTACCTGTGTCCACATAAAAATGGTACATCTGGGGAATCTCTTTAGCTTTCTGTTTCCTGACTCCTCTGTACTTTAAACCAAAAGAGAGAAATAAAACCCCACTGGCTCTTCTGAGGCTGCCTGGGTATTGAAACACAGATAACATGAGTTTGGTCTTCACTTCTAGTTCTCAGGAGAGCCAACCTTCTCCCCAGTGCCCACTCTGTTTCCTTGGGAAGCCAGGCTAGGGCAAAGACCCATCATGGGGTGCCCACCACTCACTGAACCAGTTCGCCCACTGGTACCTTGGATAGGACATCAATATCAACAAGTAAACAGCTAGGACCCGTCACAACAGGGAGGTTGTTTCTATCTGGTGCTACTCAAAGCCACAAGAGAAGTCAGAATGTCCATCAGAAAGCACAGAAGCGACTGGAGAGTCTTGTCTATTGAGTGAAGGGTGCTGACCTTTATCCCAAATGTACCTCTTTCGCATGACCTTGAGGACTGAGACACCTTTAGCTTCTTTTATAATGACAAAGTACCTCAGGGGCCCGGCTAATCTCTTCACTGCCCTTCTGTTCCCCAGGAAAAATAGTAAGAAGACAAGACCACTGTTTCCACGAGAATTATTACTATTTATCGCACTTCATCGTTTATGGTTTATATTTCACTTAGGAAGTAAGTTCCTATCAGAAGAACCAGCAGCTGTAAAGTTCGCATTGGGAAAGAATGAAGAAGATCAATTAATAAATATACCAAGCAATCAGCATGGACACTCTCATTGACGTTTCTGGTTTTCTTGCTTGTAGAACACATCCATAACGCTGAACCATCTTTCCTGGGGTAAAACTTTCCCCAGAAACACAAAAAAGCGGAGTCATGTGGCTTCCCCTAAAGTCACATCCCAAACTCTCAGGTCATCTGTGAGGGGGCAACGCCAGCAGCTGTTCCCATTGTAAACTGGGGGGGGGGATAAAGACAGGGAACAAATTCTTTGTTGTCGGATTTTCACCGGTTTCCAAATGTTGGATGCTCCACAGAAGGTGTGTGGACAAAAAACATTTCCCAAAAATGTAACTGCCATTACAACTGCTTATTCCCTGTCCAGTTTTTTTTTTTTTTTTTTTTTGGAGTTGGCCTCTAGTGTGTGAGGTGGCAATATGACTGAGCTATAGACATGTCAACTAATCATTGCCCCAGGATTTCCAAATTCCCCTGGATTGAGCAGTACCCAAAAAGATTTGGGCACACATGGGAAGAGCTGACTTAGCTATGGGCAGCCCTTAGGCTTTTCTTCTTTTCTCTCTAGAGCTGTGTGGATGGCAGGCATGCTGGCCAGGACTGCAATGTCTATCTTTTGATTTTGAAGTAGCACTAAGGATGGAAAGGGTGACCTAAAAGGAGCTGACCAAGAAAGCAGAAACAGACTGGGCCAAGGATGACTGGATATATTGCATGCAATCCCTTCCCACTTACTTCATGATTCCTTTAGCACGAGACAAACAGGAACCTCTATTTTGAGCAGGTGGTCCCAATTACATGTTACACAAATAGTTATTAGATTTTTTTGACTTCTTTGAAAACTTTTCTCCTCCTGCAATGTTGTATATTTAACCATTTGATATCCATTACTTGACAGTCCACACACCAGCTGATTACGTTCTCTTGGCCCCCAAGTTAAGCGCCTTCATCAAGAGTTCCATCTGGACTGTGCACCAACTTCTACTGACCCAACTTTGAGCAGAAGATTCCTTTAAAATACAATTACATCATTCCCACCTCCCCTTTCTCCTTCCAGTCCCCCCATGTATTTCCCACCTGGTTTCCTTTCTTACTCAATGCCTCTTTTCCTTTGTTGCACACACACACACACACACACCCGCACACACATACCCTGCTCAGTCAGTCTAGTGTTAATTGAGTCTGTCTATCTTCAAGAGTGGCCATTCTTTCTACACCATCCTGCCTTAGGTGTCTTCTTAACTACAGGCTTCGTGGGATTTTGAAAGGACTAATTTTTTTGACATATATTAGTGGGATGCTTGAGACATAGAAAGGATGAAGCCTGCAATGTATCTGTCACAACGGTCACAGTATAGATCACCTCCCACAGAGCAGACACACAGCAAACATTTGCTGAATGAACTAAGTTTAACCAATTCTACTTAAAAATCTGAAACATCACTAGGGAAGTGTGTGTGTGTGTGTGTGTGTGTGTGTGTGTGTGTGAAGATGCTCTTGTGGAACTTCTAAAGAGTCACACTCTCAGCTCAACGAGGCAATCACATTCCCTGAACTTAACTTTGTCTTATCCATGAGCAACAACACAGAATAGCAAAATTCCTGAACGTGTGGCACACAAGATGTGGTGATTTTAAAAGTATGTTGTACTGGACTGGCTCAGGAAGGGGCTCACAGAACAAATGGCATTTAGATCATAACAGAAGCCAGATTGGAGAAGACCTCTCTCAAAATATAAATGTTACATGTGAAACTTCATTTTAAAAGCAATAATGTAGCTCTTCTAACAATTTTGAGCACTTGGGGAAATACCGTTCCCAGGAATGAGTTTTAAATGGTAATAAATAAATACATGAGAGCTGGAAAAGCACTTAAAAAGCAATGCCAAACGAATTTGTTAATTGCCATCCATAACAAAGGCGAATGTTTTATTTTAAATGATTAACCAAAGATCCACACATTCACCACACTCATGCCTATCAGTGCAATTGAATGTGGAACTACCAATGAAGTGTGGCTGGGCAAGTTGCCAAGAAGTGTGTAAACTGTGCACACTTTGAAAGCAGTAAGTATATTGAAAAAGGAAAGCAATGCTCCGGAATGTGTGGCCTATGAGAAGTATGCTAGAGCAAGAACTTAGATTACATTTGTCTCACACCCACCCCCCACACACACACAACTATATTCAGTTTCTTTTGTTGAAATCATATGAGAATACAAATGACATATATGATAATTAAAACGTTACCAAAAAATTTATAAACAATATCAACAGTCTGAAATTGAAAATTAATGTATAGGCAAAGTCCACTAGCCATACTGACACAGGATTAACAGACATAGCAGTTTAAAGAAGTGAGTTGATAGATAGTTCTCAGCACAGGAAGGTAGAGCTAGGCAGCATTAGTAGAGTTGGCTAGTTATTATCCATCAGAGAACTTCAGAAGTTATCCCTGGATGCTGTTTAAAAATTATGCTCACAGCTGGGCGATGGTGGCGCACGCCTTTAATCCCAGCACTCGGGAGGCAGAGGCAGGCGGATCTCTGTGAGTTCGAGACCAGCCTGGTCTACAGAGCTAGTTCCAGGACAGGCTCCAAAGCCACAGAGAAACCCTGTCTTGAAAAACCAAAAAAAAAAAAATTATGCTCAGTGTTTTGCAGATAATGCAGTCAGTTCCTGGGAAAATAGCTTCTGTTATTTTTTTACATTGTTGACTTTTATGTCTAGGAGTTAGCTGCATGTTTTTATGCATACCAAATGCATTTGTGGTACTTGTGGAGGCTAGAAGAAGGTGTCAGATCCCCTGGAACTGGAGTTACATGAGACTGTGAGCTGCCATGTTGGGTGCTAGAAACTGAACCCAGGTCCTCTGCAAGATCCGCAAATGCTCTTAACCACTGAGCCATTACTACAGCCCTGTGGTTTTAGTTTTTCGCATGGAATAATGTTCCTACCTCCTAAGAAGATTGTTAATTTATTGTTTTTCTTTTTCTACATTGTGCATTAGCAACATAAAGGTCTATTTAAGGTTTATGTGACCCCCATAGCAGGAAGCCAGCTGTTGATCTAAAATTCAACTTTCAAAGTAAGTCTGTTGCTCTTACCTACTCTTGATTCCTGCAAATGATTGAAATTAAGGAGAAGAACCAGGCTTCCAGTTCTACCTCTACCAGTTCCCACACTGAACCCACTGAGCATGGCCCTGCTTCTCTAGATTTGTGTTCTCCCATGTACAGAAGAAGACTGTCAGGTTAGATGGCTTTCAAGTCCTTCAGCAGTTCGCTAGACAATTCCATTTGACTTTAATTGTCGATTTGTGTATTTGGTGAGTTAGCCTTGAAGCTATTTCCTTTCAGAGGCCAGGAGCAACCGTGCTAAGTACAATCTCGATGTCTGTGTCCTCTAAAGATGCTGGCTTTTGTTTGGCATGCAATACTGAATCAAGGCACATTTCACCGGGGGTACATTTCCCCATAAGAAATATCGCTTTCCATTAAAATAACAAAGCACTAATATTATCACAAATCACACCACTAAATGCAAAGAAAAAAGTAATGAACGTAGGCACAGTGGGACATAAACTATTTAATCTAATCATAACATCCTCCAAATCTAATTAGGGAGCTCACCATTCATTCATTCGTCAATTATTTACTGAATGTGTACTACATGTTAGGTGCTGTGCTAAATATTCTCATAGGATAAAAAAAGGCTTCTAAGACACAGACGCCACTTCAACCTGTCATAGTCTATCAAAATCTCATACAGTTCTTCTGACATCAGCTTTTTATTAGTTGCTTGCTGCTTTTAGGTGCGAAGATATTAATTTACTTGCTCAGCCTTCTTACCTTATAAAACTGTCCAAGTATTCAAAACTACTCTCACGCATGGCTCATTTCATTAAAAGTCACTAATGACTTTACCTCTCAGAAATGGCATTTTAATAAATATTTTGGTGTATTGAGTATTGTGCCAGGCAATGGGTTAGTCTGTGATTAGTCAATTGAGGTACACAGTGAACAAAGGAGTTTGGAGGAAGGTCCTCAGTTTTATAGAGCTTTTCATTCCATCCCAGTAGGACTGCATGCTGGGGGACAGCTTCAGAGCTGGCACCTACAGGATATTAGAACCACATAGCAGCAAGTGGGGACGATTCGATGAGGCAAATGTGGAGGACAAAAGACAGGAGGAGCTTGGGGAAAGACAGAGGGAGTAATAGAAGCTATTCATTTATTGCCTGAGAAATGTATTTAAGTACTTTCTGTGTTTGAATTCCCAATTTTGGATCTTATGTCTAGGAAGAAAGGAACTTTCTAGAAGGGAGAGGAATGTGGGACACCACGGCCCTACAGCTGATACTGTTCAATCAATGATCATACTCTCAGATATTTGATTACAGTTATAGCTGAATTTCCACTCCTGGCTCTTCTGATTCCTATACAAAAATGACAAGAATCATTTGGAGGGAGTACTAATCGTTGGGGTTAGAATATACTTTGCCTGTTCTCAGCATTCCCAGTACTATCTTCAGAACATTGGCTGACTTATTTAGCCCACCGGGCTTCAGTTCTCTGATCTGTGACATGAGGCTAATGGTTTATGCTGCATGCTTACACTCGGGTAAACATGCCATCTGTCCCTGGGGATACACAGTAATATGCCGGGAGGTCAACCCAGAGACACAGGATAAATAGACAAGTGAACTTAGGAGAATAGTTTGGAAAATTTATGTTTAAATATTTTGCCTTAGAATGTAGGATTCTTTTGCATTTTTTAAGATTAAAAAGTCAAATGCCTAGATATTTCATGCTTTTGATAAGCTACTTCAGGCAGTATTGCCACATTCATGAGAGCACTTCCCATGTGAATTTCCACGGAAAAGTTTTAAAAGAACTAACTGGACAAACTCATAGCTACTCCACCCAGAGCCATGTGTCTGGCCCATGGTTCTTCTAATGGCCCTTCATTCCTGCGCCACTGAGTGCTCAGTTCTGCCTCTCTCTGTGAATGAATTACCAAAGTAGATTGCCCCATGTTGCTTTCAATTCAACATAACTTTTCCAATTCAAAGAAATAACTTTAAAAAAAGTACTTATAAAATTTCTGATAAATACTAAACAGCAGTTTTGAGAGGGAGGAAAGGAGAAGAGAGAGAGGAGGGGGGAGATTAGTGTTCAGCACATCTCCTTAGCATTCCTTTCTTCTGTGCCTGTTTTCCTCAAGGTAGATATACTTCTCTTTGTCACAAGAAAACGGCTACCAATGGCAACTGGGGTCCTTGTCTTAAGAAAGGGCTAAGGAGACAGCTCAGTTTGGTGCTTCCTGTTATAAACGATCACCGGAGTTTGATGGAAAAAGTCGAGACAGGTGTACCCCAGGGATTTTCTGGCCAACCATCCTAGATTACTTGGCAAGTTACAGACTACTGAGAGACCCTGTCTCAAAGAAACAAGCAGAAAGTAGTCAAGGAATAACACCAGAGTTTGTCCTTTTATCTCTATACATAGACACACGGACAGACACACACAAAGATGACAGACAGACAGAAAGACACATGAATATATGTGTTCAAGGGCATGAGGAAAAGTAGAGCTTGACTGGAAGAAACGTCTTTGGAAGCACTGATGCTGCAGCACCGCCCCAACCCATCCCTCTTTCGCTTCCTGGACACTCTGAGGTGAGTCACTTCTACTCCAACCTGGTTTATGCCACCAGAGCCCAAAGCAACAGAGCCAAGCCACTAGTGACGGAAATCTTTGTGTGAGACAAACTGAATCTTTCCCCTTAAGTCCACTGTGTAAAATATCCACCACTGTACTAGAAAGCGAACTCAGCCTTCTGAGCCGGCCGCTGGCTGGCTTGTGAGGATGTCAGAAGCACAAACTTGACTCTCTTGTGCCTGACACAGGTGAGCAGCCATCCCATCCCGCTCCTCTCCTGCCTTCTCATCCCAGCGCCCTTTCCCCTGGTGACCGAGAAAACATTTTCTTTTAAATTCCACTCACAACGTTTCTATTACGTCCATCCCATTCCAAGGCAATGCTTGTCATTTCACCATTCCCGGAGCTTTCCTTGTCACCCATGTCCTTGCTCTACTTCATGAATCTTTGCCTTTAGTCGATTGCTCATTCGTTGGGACTTTGCTTCCTTTTGTGCTCATTTTGCTTATTTAGAATGCATAAGGTATTTGAAACCACACTACAAGGAAAGACTTGTGAAATACCCTCCCCTCCCGCAATAGTCTTTAAGCTTCATGCTTCCTTTCCTGACCTTTTTATGAACCCTAGATTTAGAGGGTTATTTTTTTTTCTCCACTCAGTTCCAATCAAAGGCACTGAAGCCCTACCTGATCTCATGTGTTGACCAAAAAGAGGATTCAGAGAGCTACTAGAACAACAGGTTGAATTCTAAACTTAAAGCAAGGAAAAGTTGGTATAGCAACTTTGCCTTAACCCCTAGATTCTGGTCTAATGTAGGATGGTGCAATCTTGTCCTCAAGTTTATCCCATACTCACAGTCATTCTCCAACTTCTAGACCTTTCATTTTGCAAATAAAATGTTCCCTAACACGCAATGCATCTAGACCCTGATTGTTGTACAGGGGACAATAGTGCGCCCCTCCTCAGCTCCCTCACTGCGCTCTGCGAGTTCCTTTCTGGATTTGTTGGTTCATATGGACGTGAAAAGTCAAAGGAACAGAGGCAAAGCATCTTCACATCTTCACAGGAAGCAAAGGGAAAAGCAAGAGGCCAAGAACCAAACATTAAACATTGGCAACCATGAGAACCAGAGGAAGAGAGAGAACAGAGGGAGCACCTGGAGCTAGGAAGACACTGCCTCATAAGGTGACCTGAGACAGAAGGCAGGCTTAAATCTGCCCAGAGGTGGTGTTATTCAATGTCAATGATTACAAGATCAGGAGGCTGCCGAGACTCTTAGAATTGTCAAAGCAGGGTAACAAAGAATCCTTCTGGCAGGTGATTGAGTATGAGCAGAACAAAGACAAAATGGCCCTAGATTGACAGAGAAATAAGGCGAGAAACTGACAGTAGACTCCCATTAAACAGAAGACCTATGAAAATCTACAAGCACTATTTAAATTCCTAAGCAAAATCGCAAGTATAATTATGCCTGTTAAGTCTGGGAACGTGACTGCATGTTTAGGAAGGATGGCCACTGTGTGAATCCTCTTTTAAACAGAGGGATGCGACTCCATGAGTTCAAACCTCACTATATGAATTCTGGAAATAAAAAGTAACAAAGAAGAAATATATTGTATTGGCATTTTCCAACATTGTATCCAAATATTTCTTCCTTAACATGGATAAATGACTACCAAGAAGCTTTGGATCTCTCAAACATTTATTAAATTGTTATATAATACCATATACTGTCTATGCCATACTCTAAAGGCTTCTTTTCTCCAAATAAAAGAGTCTGTTTGTATGGTTTGGTGGCTAAAAAATGCCATTCTTGTTATTTAAAAAGTATAAATGTCGCCTAGAGGATTATATATAAAGTCAGCAGCCACTGTGGGAAGTGGATGAGACCTCAGTAGGAGCAGTTAGGTCATTTGGGACTTACCAGTGTCCCAAATCTCTGAAATCATGAGCTGAAACAGTCCATTTTTCCTCTAATTGTTAATTATGAATATTTTGCCAAAGACAGATATTTGACTAACCTAACACTCACTGAACATGAAGGATTCAGAAGGTAAGTAAAATTATCAGGAGTGGTAAACATATAGATGTATTTATAGGTAATGAGATGTGATTAAATATTCCTTCTTTATTCTATAAGCCAAAGGCCGAAAAGGCCTACTGTTACTAACCACAGTGCAGCAACTATACAGATAGGGCTACTAGCCAAAATTTGCTAAAGGCAATAGGACCAAGAAGATACAGTTTGTCATTTTAAAAGTCCACGAACATTCCACCTATGCAGGCATCACCAACATACATTACCCACTATCCCACCACCCATTATTCCCTAAGTGTTTATTGTTTCATTTTCTAATTGTCTGGGAAAGGTGGCAAACTGGAAACTCTACTACTCAAAGAACCCATTCCTGTACTGAAAAGAAATCAGCAAGAGCGTTCACCAATAGCCTCAACTAATTCTTAAGAGGGACGAAGCCAGGCAGAGCTCCGAGACGGACAGCACTCGGCTGGTGCTCTCAGGCACTGGGCACTGACACTTGGCTTACACTCTCAGACAATAATTGGAACAGCAGGATAAAGATTTTGCATAGGAAACAACATGAGTGTATTTGCCGCTGGTTACCAGTGAGGCTTCCTGATAATGAACCTGGGATGAAAGAATCCCAACAGCCAGGCACTTCCACTTTTACTGGCCATCTTTCCTAAAGGTGGTATCTTTTAGTGTAGGGTCAGTTTTTCTCCTGGATACTGAACTGAGTGGTTGAGCATAAGATTTTAGAGCAAACTAAATGCTGATAAAGAGATCTAATTCTTCTCTGGAATACTGTTGGCAGTGGAAAATGAGGCTGATACCTCGTTTCCATGTTTTCTGGCAATCCATACACATGGCTGAGTATTGCCCCTCTTCCCAGAGGACCCACACGGGAGTTCAGGATCATCAACACATTGATTCTCCAGAGAAATCAAAGTAAACGATGAGGTCACCTCTGCATAATTAAACTAAAAATAAATTCCATCTTGTATGGAAACCACTATGGACACTTTTTTGTAAACATAACTCTGGTCTCAGGGAAGTAAAATGAACTGAGGATTTTGTTGATTTTGAAATGCATCTTCCCTACTGAATGCATCTTATCTGACATTGAACTTCATCCTCAAAACATTTTAACAAGAACGCACACCTTAGCTATATCACTCAGCAAATAATAATTGAGGAAGAACCCTATACCAGCTGCTGATCTTGAATCTGGGGACACAACAATGAACTACAAGAAGAAAGAGGGCTCTCCACCCCTCTTATGATGCACACAAACCTTTCCACTCTCACCCATATATCTACCACGTGCACACACAAGGCAAGCGATACCTGGTTTCCTTCTTAACTATTCTAACAGCGTCTGCCATCCACAGTCATTAAGTTTGATGATGTAAAATTGCAACACAAAACCGAATCACTTAGTAATCTGTGAGCCATTGATGGTTTTGTCTATAACAGGTTCTTCTTTGAATGATACACTGCTATCTTGGAGGTAGAGAGAAAAATACCCTCTCAGAATTCATGTTTTTATACACCTTGTTTCAAATGTCATCTTTTTCTTGCACTTGACCTGTTGTAAGAGACCCCCAAGGTCTACTAATGTAGCATTCACCATGAGGCTCACTCTTTACTTTTGGAGGGGAGGGTCACATTTCACAGATCACAATTGCACAGGATTGCTTTCACCATGTGGCCACAGCATACTGCAGAGTCCACTCTTCCCCACAGTCCCTGCTCCTGTTTCACACACCCCCTAGAACTGTCTTTGTCCATATTTTGTTCAGACACGTTACCTTTGACACTGACTTCTGATGATGCTGCCCCCCCCCCCCCCAGAACGTGCCCTGACCCTTGGATCTGTATGCCTAAGCAGTCATTAACCTTTCCTTTCTCGGTGTTCCCGCAATGCCTAACAAAGAACCACATTGATTAAACTTCCCAGATCTATTTCTCCATCTGAAAGGAGAGATGAAATCCTGGCCAATTTTGTTAAGATGGTCTTACACAGTTCCCTTAATATGAAAAACACTCAGAAATATCTGAAGAACAAACACTTGAAAGAATTTCACGACACAACTCAATAAATCATAACAAAAAAAGTCAAGTGACAGAAACTTAAGAAATTACCAAGCTCTTCTAACCATAAAAATATTGCTTAGCACAATACTTCATTTTTCAACAATTTTCATGCTATTTATTTATCTCCTTGTTGTAACAAGTTATCAAATACAAGTAAGTGCTTGTTTAAACTTGAAAAATCCTACAGGGATCATGGAAAAAGGAGGAGGAGACACAGTAAGCAACTGAGCAAATATGTGTTGTGAGATTTACCCTCTGCCCAGGAGACACCAGAAAGAACTTCATTAGCTAAGACCTTCCTTCATCTATGAGGTAATGAAAGGGGAATTGGCAAAGCCCTCAAGCAAGGGAGTGGGTGACATCAACTTTATCCTGAGCAATTTAAGTCTGTCTACAGTGCCATGCCCTCCAGAAGAGGATTCAGTACAAAGATGAGTTAATTATTCATTTAATTTAGCACTCATTTATATCCTAAACAGCTGCCCCTTTAGCAAAGGCATGAACTTGAACTCTGAATGTGGGAACTCTCTAAAAAGTCAGGAGGTTTGGCCTCAATTAGTTGTTACTTTCCTGTTCTGAACCAGCTGTCTCATAATAAAAATCATAAGGCAGACAGTTTGGAAATTTCTCTGTTGCCTAAATAATGGGTCTTGTCTTTGTCCCAGGTTCCAAAAGTTAAATCTTTGGTGTTTCCCAAGAGATAAAAGTATTTTTTTATTTGTGTTAAGATCTCAGACCACACATAAATTTCTGCTTATGGAAGAATTCCCAGTGGGTACTACTTTGTTTTCATATCTAACTGAGCCAGGAAGATAAACTATGCAATTAGAAAGGACTTTGAGCCAAGAGATATCCACTGACTTCTGGGGACAGAAGAGGGGATACGGACTGAGGTCAAGGATACAGCTAACTCAAACATCTTTGAGTAATAGAGACCCCATAGTTCTTTGAAACATTGGCCACTGAGGTCCTGGGAGGTTTTTGCCAGGGAAGTGAACACACTGCTGTGTCCAGAGGGTAACATGTCACGATTCCAGTGGAGCACTTGGAAGTTCTAGATACTCAAGTACTTCTAAACTTGGCTCTATGTAGCTCTTCGTTGATTGGCTCTTGTTTACAGCCATGTTCTAAGAATGTAATAGACAATCAATGAAGTGGGACTCATTTTTTTTTGATCTCCATTGGCCTAGACTTGCTTTCTGCTTTAATATCAACCCCCATCCCTTACATGTGGCCATCTTTGAATTCCCCAATAGAATGCTGACTTCCTGAAGGCAGAAAGTGATGGCTCTTAGCCAGCGACTTACCTTCAGCATTTAGAGAGGCACATGATAAATAAATAAGAGGTTTTTACTAAACTAGGTATATGGTTCGGTGATTCATTTTCCTGAAATCTGGTAGGCTCGGAACCTTCGTTAAAAAATCTACATGGCATTTCCTGTAATAACTCTAAAAAAATGATTACCCCAAAATCCAAAAGAGAAGCAGAAGAAAGGTTAAAGAGACAGGTAACAGAATGCCAGGGATTGTAGCCAGATGAAGGACCTGTAGAGTGTTGAGGATGGCAAAGATGGAAGAATGAAGGTGTTGGTAAGAAGTGAAGAGACACAAGAGAAAGTCAGACCACTGATATTAGAATTCTCAACGACAAGACAGGAGATGACAATGTTTAGTAGCAAGTGTTACACTCATTCAGAAAAGGGAAAAGTTACCTTGTCCATCATAGCAAAGATAACAGGAAATAAGTCCTAAAAAAAAAAAAAAAGAATCTCAGAAATGTTGGGAAATTGCAGAGAAACAATGGTTTGAAAGAACTGACCCTGACCTGTACAGCAACCACCAGACCATAAAGAAAATCAAGTCCCTGAAAACTGGACAGTTTGAGATCAGCTGTGTTATGAATGTCTAAGAAGCATCCTGGATATCAAAGACGGCGGACAAATAGCATTTCCCAGCTCATTAATAGTTTTATATTAATTACACTTTGAAATGGCCATTTAATTTTGGATACGTTAGGCTAAACAGATCATATAATTAAATTTTATCTCATGTGTTTCTATTTATTTGTCCATGTGGTCAGCAGACTATTTAAATGACACATGGATGCTATCATAGCATCTCTGTGAGTTGTATTCATACAGAAAAACTGTGAATGTATAAAGATTTCTGCCCATTTGATTCCAGCCCTCAGGAGGACAATGAAAAAAATGGCTAAGAGCCATTAAATCAGTTAAAACTGACTGACTACATTTTCGTAGGAGGAGAGCGAATGAAAGAACCGTCCAATGACGATACAGTGATCCCCAAGCATCTATGGGAAACGTCATGTTTCCTAGGCACTAGAGATCTACAAATGGCTGCCATCATTAGTCTCAGTAAGAGAGGTGATTCTGTAAACGTAGATACAGTCCAATACATATCTTCAAATATACTGTAAGTTTTAAGGTCACAGCTTCAGGTGAAGCCTACACACTTGACATCGTGTATGCTACATTCCAGCTGGGGCTTGTGCTAAGAAAATAGTCTACACAGTACACTTTTGGTTCTTGTTACAAAAAGGGTCATTCTCTCACTGAAGAGCTTTTAGTCTAAGAAAACACATTATGTTGGGTAATAAGCTAGAGTCATTCGGGAAGAGGACCTCTCACTGTCTCCATGAGACCTGACTTGCCTGTGAGTCTCTCTACATATCTTTGGCTGTCATGAAACTTAGTAAGTAGACAAGGCTAGCCTTGAACTCAGAAATCTGCCTGCCTCTGCCTCTGGAGTGTTGGAATCAGAGGTGTGCACCACCATGCCAGGCTTTGTAGTGAATTTTCTTGATTAATGGTTTACATAGGCAGGCCCAGCACACTGTAGGTATTACATCCAATGGGCAGGTGGTCTTGGATGGTATAAGAATGCCAGCTGAGAAACCACAGGGAGAGAACCAGGAAGCAGCAATCCTTTGTGGCTTCTGCTTCAGTTCCTGCCTTGAGTTCCTGCCCTGGCATGCTTTGAAGGTGCACTATGATTAGAACTATAAACCAAATAAACTCCTTTCTCCATAATTGATTTTGAACATTGTATTTTATTACATCAATAGAAATCCTAACTAAGAAATGTTTTCGAAGGAAAACGTTTGTAAGAATCAAGTAAAATAAAAGCTTGCAAATCTAGGTAGCTAGCTAGCTATCCCCCACCCATTTTAACTACAACGATGGGCCATCCAAAACTTAACAAATATCAGGCTATGGGGATGCAGGTCAGTGGGGGCAGTATCACATGAGTGTGTACAAAGTTCTGGGGATTCATGCCTAGTACCATAAGAAAAATAATAACACTGCATAGTCTCTTATTATTTTAGATGTATTTATATAAAGCAAGTGGCACACAGTACCTGTTTTCACTATGTTTAAGATTCCACATGATTACAAAGGAGAATAATATATCATTCATTCTCTTGATTCTTTTAAAATTATTTGGGGGGGACCTAAAGAAGAGACTAATATTTCACATATTTTCTGAGTATTAGTTTGACTTTTATTCATTTTAGATTTTTGTTTTATTTTTAATTATATAAATATGCTTAATTTATACTTAAAAGAAAATTCTTAGCATATGACTTTCAGGTTTTTCTTTCTTTTGAAGGCACCAAGCAAAAGTGAAGATAACAATGATGACTTGCATCTGTGTAAAGTGGACACACACACACATAAAGGTTTGAGCTGAGAATGAACTGTCTTGTGTTCCTCCTAGTCAGAAAGGCACTGGACAGAAAGAAACATAAGGGATTAGAATTGGAGGTACCTAAATCCAAATCTAACTTTAATCGCTAATTATGGCATTGTGAATCAGATTCTTAGATCTTCAATTTAATCACCAAGAAGATGTAGGCAAGAGGCTGCATGTGTTTAGTATTATCCAAACTGAGTGAGAATTCCAGGACTAGGTAAATATTGCTCAGTAACAAATGCCCTCTGACCCTCCTCTTTACCATAAACCCCCTCTGCTACCCCCACATGGCTTTGCTGCCTGCCCCCTCCCTCCTCCAACAGTGACTAAATTACACCAGCCTACAGACCCTTTATGATATCATCTCATACTTAATCACTTCTATAACGCTAAGAAACAAGGATAGAAAGTTTTAATGATGCCGCTGTGACTATCGGCATGAGAAAAGGTGCATAAATGTCACCCACTAAATCCCAACAAGCTAAATTCTAGTAGACTAGAGTGTTCTAAGATCCTTACATGATATATTTTCTTTATCAGAAAAAATTATCTTCTATGGAAAGAAGTGAGATATCAATTAAAATTTTTATTTTGTCAAGTGTTCCAATGTTGCTATTGGTCTGTTTTATTTGAGAAAATATAAATTTTTACCAAAAAGTTCCTAAATTGAGTGTATTTTATTAAAAGAAAGAATGCATGGGAAAAAATTAACAAGACCACACAATATAATTCATTGGATTTCAAAGAATCTATTAGGGACAATTTAGTATTTTATACGAATTTATGGTCCAAGATGTTCTTAGGAGAATGATTGCATAGGCTCTTTCCCTCTATTTGACCAAACTCGCCTGGAACTTCAATCAATTGGCTTAGTCACATGCAACAAGGTCTCCATCAGAAGACGGAAGATGGCATGTACCAGGGAGGGTGTGAAGAAGGGAGAACCAACCCTTAATATTGGTGAAAAGACTATAAATAAACTACGACAAAAGCAGGATGGAGGCTTCTACAAAGTTATAATAAAACTACCATAAAATCCAGCAATCATACTCTTACACAGAGCCAAAGTAAACGAACACAGTTAGAGAGACATATGCATCCCACCGTCATTGGACCACTGCTCACAGTGGCCAGGAAATGGAAACACGCTGAAGAACTCTGGGGTAGTTTGTGTAATGAAGGAATAAAGAGAATATGATGTACGTACACACACACACACACACACACACACACAAATCTTGTTAGGGTTAGGGGTTAGGGATAGGGATAGCATACACACAGGATAGTACACACATACACACACACTCTAAAATTCTGTCATTTGTAACAAGGATAAAACAGGAAACCACTATGTTAAGTGAAATAAACCAAGCATAGGAAGAGCAGCTGGAGCGAGCAGGAGATGACAGGAGGAAACACCGACCAAGGATACAGAAGTGGCAGTCATACCAGAGTGGAAAGTTCTGATGCACTTCAACAGAAATGGAAACAACAGAACAATTACTGTGTGTTTCTAACAACTAGAAGGTTGGACTTTGAAAGTTCTTAAAGAAATCGCTTAAGTCATGCGGTACAGAACACCTGTGAACATCACATGTTTCTCCATCAGTTTGTGTATTTTTTATATTTTGTATGTTGGTTAACAGCTAAATGGACATATTTAAAAGAAAGCATGAACCCCATGCTGCTGAAGCACCTCAGGCAGTTGTTCCGAGCTCGCCTGGAACGCACTCCGGAGTCCTATCAGGAGCACGCATGATGTGGCTATTTGGTCTCCACTTAATGGCCCAATGATTCACCCCTTTTATAAGGTCACTGCTGCCATTTCTAAAACGTCTTCTTTACAGAGAATTTAAATCTTCCTTCCAGTTGGTTTTTTTTTTTTTTTTTGTAGTTCAGTCTAGAACCACGAAAGCATAAACCCAACCCCTCCTACAAAAGAGCTGGTCCCTTAAAAGCTGCTCTCTGCCCGCTTCAGCTCCAATGTGGTTTTTCCATGAAGTAAGTGCTGTTTGGGATATCAGCAAGGGAGTATGTCTGAAAACCCTTCCCCATTTCTTCCTTCTCGTTACCTAGTATTGCTTTTTGATTTTCATTTCATACCATCCCAGTGGTATCCAAAACAAAATCATAAATATATAGGTAACTTAAAAGACATAAAATGAAATGGCAACCAGTCACAAACCCATGAGCGTTCTGAATTATTAATCATTCTGAAGTATCTAACACAATCAGTAGATTACTTACAATCCATGGATGTAAGAGCCAAAAAAGTTATCAGATCTCTTCACCTTTTATACACAAAACCAGTATTCATCCAATCAGACATCACATCTTTACTGACCACCAATGTACTATGTCACTTGGAGGACCCGAGACAGGCCCTACCTACTCTTAGAAGACTGGCTGGAGAGCTTGCTCTTTCCTGTGAAGTTCCTTCAATTTAGAATAAAAACAAAGGAAAGAAAGGCAGGGAGCATCTGTTAAAAACTCCTCAGTGGAAGTTAAGATCACAGCAAGTCCACGGGAGATCATCCTACTGCAGTGGAAGTTAAGACACAGCAAGACCATGGCAGATCATTCTACTTCAGTGGAAATTAAGATCACAGCAAGTCCACGGGAGATCATCCTACTTCAGTGGAAGTTAATATCACAGCAAGACCATGGCAGATCATTCTACTTCAGTGGAAGTAAGACACAGCAAGTCCACGGCAGATCATCCTACTTCAGTAGAAGTAAGATCACAGCAAGTCCACGGCAGATCATCCTACTTCAGTGGGAGTAAGACACAGCAAGTCCACGGCAGATCATCCTATTTCAGTAGAAGTAAGGTCACAGCAAGTCCACGGGAGATCATCCTACTTCAGTGGAAGTAAGATCACAGCAAGTCCACGGCAGATCATTCTACTTGGGAGCACGTGGCACCAGACTACTCTTTATTTTTAACCTTACAGAACATTTAG
This sequence comes from Alexandromys fortis, assembly GCF_014885135.2. Taxonomy (NCBI): domain Eukaryota; kingdom Metazoa; phylum Chordata; class Mammalia; order Rodentia; family Cricetidae; genus Alexandromys; species Alexandromys fortis. The sequence goes on along the minus strand of NW_026068040.1, from coordinate 1,990,022 downwards.
AAGCACTTTGGCTGCTTTGTTGGTTTTTATTAAATAATAAGACAAGGTTTGTGATTATACAAATGTGATATCACTAAACATTGACTGCATCACTGGGAGTTCGATTCAATAGCTTTTACTCACTATTACCTTTACGGTTTACTCTGTATCCAATGGAAAAAAAACAGCAGAGTTCAACTTAGTATTCTGTTAAGTACATTCAGAATTCACTTTTGACCCAAGTTAAAGATTATAACCTCTGATCTCTTTAATACTCAAATAATGACTAACTGCAGCTTGCAGGTGTTGCAGGGTAGACAGAACGGACTGTGCTGCCATGGAAAGCTGTAGAGACGAACAGCTCTGATTCCTCCCTTACCTTTCTTAGCATTTTTGACAGCAAGGAAAGCAAGAGGCCCAGAGCACCAGAGAAGGGCACTCACTCCAGCAGGGTCGACACATTTACCTGCCCAGCTCTTGGTCTGTTAGAAATGGGACTCAAAAACCCCAGGTCCTCTCTGTTCTTCCATTCTTCAAGTCTGTGAATCATGGTGAGTTGGTTTACCTCCATTTGTACAGCATGACCTAACCCTGAAGCAACTATAAAATCTATCTTCGGTGTAATTTCCTGTTATGTAAATGTGATGCGCAGTTAGAATTCAAGCTGATGAAGGGGTCCTGATGGGCTTGAGTTGGAGCAGTTCTGGTTTTGACAGGCACTTGGATAACAGAGTGCCCATGCAGTCACTCCCAGGCACGAGGGAAGTGGGACTCCCAGAGCAGGAACAGAGAACTCTGCTGTGTGAGAGCTAGTCCTCGGTCAGACCAGCTTACAAAACAGGGAGGAAGTAACTCAAAGGCCTGGAAGAGAAAGGGTACCACATTTCCACAGTACTACTGGACCCAGGAATCTCACAGGAGCTTCTTCCGGGACTGTTCTAGCCTTCTGTCAACAGAACTTTGAAAGACAATGCATGTGGGCTTCTAAGATTAAACACAGTTGGTTTTCACAAGACAACAACTTTCACTAAAAGCATTCATCTAGCTGTGATCATTAACAGGGAAGACAAATGCCAGAGCCAACCATGTGACACCCCAAGCCTCCAGTCTGCTAAACCCCAGAGTGAAGCATCCTCCACCCCTCACCATGCACCCCATTCTTCCTGCTAAGGCCATTACAGCTTTACCCTCAGCGGACTTTAAAAGAAGACTATAAGATTACTACACAGTCAGCTTAATCTTTCCTTAAAAGATGTTTCTTTCGGTCTCAAATATCAGGCCTCTCTTCCTAGGCTTCTCATTATTTGCTTGCTCCTCTGCACTGGCTCCCCGGTTCCCACAATAACCAAGTACATTTAGAGTAATTACTCTTACCTACAGAACTGGGTATTCTGCACGCCTACCTTATAAAACAGTTTCTGGCCAACGTTTGTAACTCAATTCCAATAGGAAGCATGAGGTGATAGACTTTCCTGAAAAACATGGACAAAGGCTGGGATGACAGTTCAGGCAGTAACATGTTCGTTCCATTCCCAGAAAGCAAGAATACAAGGTGTGGTCGTGCATCCCAGCACTAGGGAGGCAGAAACAGGACATTCCTGGGGCTCAATGGCTGGCCGGTCTCGGATAACTGGTGTGCTCCAGACCACTGAGAAACACCGCCTCAGCTTTTCTTATACTCAAGGTTGTTCCAAGGAACCATAAGGAAAGTTACCTGAGGTCGCCCTCTGACCTCCATGCACACACACACACATACACACACACACACACACACACAACGAGAAATACTCTGGAAGTAATTGTAGCGATTAATACTATTATCCTACTAAAGCTACTTTCTCTAAATTGATGAACATCAATTCTGAAGAACGATGAACCTAAATGTATCACCATGACTTCGCAGACTGGACACCTCCTTATATGCTCCCCCTTATATGCTCTGATGCAGTTGCTCTCACATGTTGGCCAACATCAGAAAGAGCTGGAAAGCTGAGACAGACACAAGCCCGTGGACCGTACATCCAAAACTTCCATTGACAATAGATTTGAGCATCTGTACTACAAGCGTGTGCCCAGTATGCCCAGTATCCCCAAGTCCTGTGTCCCTTTAAGATGTAATGCTTTGACAGAAGTCTAAAGAGGGTAGGAAGAGCATCTCAGTGCTGTTGCTCACACGATGACTGGAAATCTCTGCTGAGGGTGTAGGGAGCAGATATTCTCACCTGTCCCCTCCAGCCCACACACGGTGATGAATCATGCTGTTCCCACAGATTCCACTTCTCTTTCCTGTAAGATCAGAGTGAGAGCTGCTGCAGTCTGCATATTAATCATTCCTCCCAGACCCTGTCATTACAGTAGCCGTGAGGACAGACATGGGGAACATTTAAAAGACGGTGCTCATTTCCCAGCCCGCGGTCTCCCCCTAATCATTGCCATTGTTGCTGATTGCTCCTGAACGCGAGCGGGAAAGAATACGCAGAGAGGGAGAAGTTTGCAGGAGATGAAAACGGACGAGACAGTGTTCGCACAGCTTTGAGATGTGACAATTCTTGAACTTCCCTGAGCAGGTGACAGATGGGTGGTTCGGGGCATAAAGATGACTGATGCCTTGACTACGTGGCTGCTTCCACCCCACTACTGTCAAAGCCTAGAGATGGGGACTGTAACTGAACCACGGTCCCTGTTTGCATCTTCCCCTGGGCAAGATTTCTCTGCGGTAACGTAACAAACTCATCAATAATCGGGTCTAAGGCACAAAGCAAACGCACAGGGGCGAGCTCTGTAAACTGAAATCTGGAAGTAATTGTAGGGATTAACACACTTTTCAGTGTACCCCACCTCCTCTCAAGCGTTTAGTCGTTACGCAGCCATCTCTGAACACGTAGAACTCTCTGTAGGTCAGACAACTTTATGGGCTCACCTGCTCACTCAGGGTGGCAGGATACATTTGCATCGGAAATACAGGATATAGTATCATAAATGTTTAAACCCAAAGTTAGATGTTTATTCCCAAACCTGGGGTATAGTTAATGTTTGTATCAAAAGAATTGTTACTGTTGTTGTTTGTTTTATTATTATTAATTGAGGGGAGTTCGATGCAGGGCTTCTCTGTGTAGCCCTGGTTGTATTGGAACTTGCTCTGGAGACCAGGCTAGCCTCGAACTCAGAGTTCCACCTGCCTCTGCCTGTTGACTGCTGGGATTAAACATCAAAAGAATTATTAAAGTATCTATGTTTTTTATGTATTAGAACTGTTCCAACACTTTGCTATTCAATATCCTTCTTGAGCAGGGACTTTAAGATGCATCCTCAATTTTTTTTTTAATTCTGCTTCTCAAGCATGAAGCTGTCAGATAACTATTTGTTCTCTGCATTTAACTAAATGAATGGCTGCATGACCACACTGTAGAGCCGTTGGCATGGACATTTACTGTTCCATCTGAGTCCAAAGGATAGTGATCAACAAGAGGGGCTCTGAAATGAACTAAAGATGATTTAAATGTGTCCCAAAGAAGCTCATACTCATGAAGGACAGGGACAAACATGAGAGCAGACGGAAGTCTGTGAGGCAGGGTGCCGAGAGCAAAGGGCAAGTCCAGTGATCGAGGAAATGGGGTGCACAACCTCGGCCTGGAAAATGGAGAACTGCAAAGGGGGCTCTAAGTTTGGTCTCCCAGGGTTCCTGGGTGGATAAAATCAGAGGACACAGATGAGGCGGGCCTTCTACAGATCTCTCTGCTTCCCTTTGTGTCCAGGACAAATGCAAACTTTCAACCACACACAGCTGGAACTGGAGAATTTTGTTTGCGATCCACTTTCACTTCCATCTAAACTAATAGTAAAGAATTTCAATTATAGATTACTGAAGATACTTGCAGCTAAAAGCACATAGTTGGGCCACAGGGAGAAGAGTGCAGAACCCATGATACCAATGCTGTTATTTCCAACTTTACCCACAAAATTAAATCTAATTTAACTACTTTGATTAAAAAGCAATTACTTAATTTTGCTTGAAAATATTTGCTAAAAGGATCTTGGGCTAGTTATGAAAATAATGTAAAGATAGAATTATGGATGGCTATTCTCTAAATAACTGCAAAAATACTATTAGAAAAACAAAATGTGCATTAATTTATGTGTATCAGGTTCCTAGGGAAGAGTCTGAAGTGTTTTCTATAAAGGGGGAAAGTCTAAAATGTTTCCCGGAGGGGTTAGGCTGAGGAGCCAAATGAGGAGTGTGTACAACCACCACTGCTAGCTATCCGACCTGATGGGAATGAAGTCTACAGCTATGATAGAGCATCTCAGCCCCAAAACTAATAGACACAAGAAGCTTAAAAAAAATTGTAAGATGGGTGTTTTGTACTTTTAAGACGTTTTCAAAAATAATGGTTTTTCTTACTATTTATCTTACTGACAACTTCTCTCTCTCATTCCAAAGGGTGGGCATAAAAATGCATCCATGTTCATCACCCATTTCTGTAACCGTGACATGCCCCTGACTAGTGTTTCAATCACCCTCAGAAAGTCAGCTCTGGGGCGGCGAGCGCTCAGTGGTAACAGCACATTGATTCCCCAGCATCCGTAGCCACCGGGACCTGGAATCCCACTCTTGTGTGAGCAGAGACATAGGAACTTGCTTGCCATCCAGCCTAGCCAAAGAGTCAAGTTCAGTTCAATGAGAAATGTTGTTTCAGTGGAATAGGCAGAGAGCACTAGAACCGGACCCCTGACACCCTGGCTTCCCCATGGGCACACATATGCCTGCACTCAGGCATACTGATAATATTTGCTTGTTAAGGTATTTCTACAAAGTTAATCCTGTACACTGATCACAGTTACACACCTGCTCCTTCCTCTGAGTTTTTCTGATTCCCGTTTGTCTTGCTCAATCCATAACTTCAAGTCCTTATTGTACCTTGTTTTAGATAGAAAAAAAGAAATAAAGAAACAAAGAAAGGGCCATAAGAGTCAACATAAAAATACTCAGCATAGCTACTGTGGTGACTTCTGTGTCCAGCTCTACTTTAGACAGTTACTGTGTCAGACAGTGGCATCATGGTCCTTGCCATCATGGAGCTCACTGTCTAGGAAACACTAAGAAGAATAAATACTCATGTGAGGCATAACAACAGCTGTGTTAGAATGAATTTGATTTTGGGGGCAAGCGGGGGTATTTGCATAAGATACTTTGAGAACAGGACATTTATCTTTGAAAAATCATTTCTCTCAGGATATATATATATATACAATATATATAATAATTTTAAAGCCATATTTTAAATATTTTGCATAAAACAAAGGGTTTTGAATTATAAGGTATTTTATATAGTCAGGTTTGTATATTTGTGGATTCTGCATCTGTGGATTTAATTGGTATGGACTAAATATATATATATATCCCTATATACAATAATATATACTATAGACCATATATGTACAGTATTTTGTTCTTCTTAACAGTATATCATTAGTGTTAAGCTCCCTGAGAACCTGACATTTTAAACTGAAATCTTAAGGATGAGACCTAGCAGCTAAATGGTGTGACGAGAAGAATAATCGCAGGCAAAGTGGTGGGTTGTGGTACAAACGTCCTGAGACAGCAGTCAGTAGGACACACCATCATGCTGGAAGGAGGCAGGGAGCAACCCTGACGCTGAGGAGAAAGTGATTCCAGCAAATATGAGGACTCTTTGGGAAGAGTGGGGAAGAAAGGGGAAAAAAGACGAAGGGAGGTGAATCTGTCCGGTGCTCGACACACTTGAATGGAAATGTCTTTAAGAAACCAACCACTATGTACAGTGTATGCTAATAAGAGCAAAATCTAAAGAGAACGGTTATATCATCAGAGCACAAAGTTTGTCTAGTGTGCTAAGTTTCAAAACTCAAGAATATGAACAGAAATTATAATGTAAAATTATCTACAGATGACCTATTAAGGAAATCCAGAAAGAAGGTGAACTGCAATCCATTTTCACAAGGAAGGAGCAAACACAATTGGTTCATATGACTGGTTATATGATCTGCTCTTGGCTATAGTAAAATGAAACTGAAATTAAAAATATGAATAGCAGTTGAACATTTACCTTTCTTTTTAATAAAAAGCAAATGCTTTATCTCAATAGTGCTGAAATTTCTGTGATGAGACACTCAATATTTTTCATGGCACAATTCCATCTGATTTGACATCTTATTAAAAACTTTCTCCATCTGTGGCTGGATGAAGGAGTTACTAAATGGCATACGTGAGCCGGGCTTCAGCGTTCTGAAAGGAGCGTGATTCTGATGAGGAAACAGATGACACTTCCAGCTCATCTGTGTTGTGCCCACTTGCGAAGTTCTTCGCGTTTCTGATTGCAGGGGCAGGAGGGCTTTTATAAATACTCCGTGTAGCTTGACTGCACCACAGAGATTCAGATTTCAAAGCTGGTTGAACAGAGCCACAACACAAATCAGAAGGCACTACACAGGAGCTGATTTTCAGAGCACAGAAATTATGCCACCTCTCCAAAGAAACTAGTCTGCCAGCAACAAGTGAAGAATGGCTTTTTATACTCTTAATAATGCCTTTTCATCTAAAAATAAAAAAAATGCCAAATAGTCAAGCAGTCAATGACTTGTTTTGTCATTGTTATTATTGTATGCTTTCTGTTGGGGAGAAGCCACAGGTGTGATCATGATATATAATCCTCTTGAGAGGAAAACTAGACTGAACGGGGGGCTATGGTGGTCAGACCATTGAATAAGAGAAGTATGGATAATCTGGGGAGGCAGGAGAATGAAGCTGGTGAAGACAACACCAGCCACTGACATCAATGCAGCACTGTGTCCTGTATCATGCTCAGAAGAAACCCCCATAAGGACTATGATGACTGCCCCCTCAGTAACCTTCTGAATGTCCTATCTAGCAATGTCCATATCTTGATTTTTTCCATATCTTGATTTTAAGATAATAATATAGAGGTGTTTGGCGTTGCTAGACTTTAGCATAGATCACATTGTTCACAGTGTTTATCCTGAGAAACCAAGGAATTTTTGAAACTTTAATGCTGCTCAGTAAAATAATAAAGAGGCGAGGCCTTAAGAAATGTTGGAGAGATGGCTCAATGATTAAGAACACTGGCTTCTCTTTCAGAGGTCCTGAGTTCAGTTCCCAGCAACAACATGGTGACTCACAACCATCTGTAATGGGATCTGATGCACTCTTCTGGCATAAAGTTGATAGAGCATACATATATATAATATTTTTTAAAAAATGTGACCAAACTGTGGGCACCATATCCGAACCGTAGCAATACTCTCAACTGCCAGTGGTTGTTTAAGAAGATATTCCAGCCCGCAGTAGTGGCGCACACCTTTAATCCCAGCACTTGGGAGGCAGAGGCAGGTGGATCTCTGTGAGCTCGAGACCAGCCTGGTATACAAGAGCTAGTTCCAGGACAGGCTCCAAAGCCACAGAGAAACCCTGTCTCAAAAAAAAAAAAATATTCCAGCCTCACCAAAGATAACAGACTAAGGAGGCAGCCATATAATTATGGGGAAAAAAATAAGCAAGAATAAGAATAGACAAGGCCAAGCAGACTGGATAATCCTCATCAGATGCTAAAAGCTGCACAAAATACACGCCCACATACACCATGCACACATACTCACACACATACACACATGCATATGCACACCATGTACACATACACACACATGCACGCACACTCATGCACGCACACTCATGCATGCACATTCACACATGCACATACACACCATGAGTACATACACACACATGCATGCACACTCATGCACGCACATTCACACATGCACATACACACCATGAGTACATACACACACACGCACACTCACTCCATGCCACACCACATGTAGTTTAGATGAGGGTTTGGCCTGACTACACTGCACTTCTGCACACTCAGAGCCCCAGCTCAGCAGACCACAAGAGCTCTTCACAACCCCCCAACTGTTGAAAAACATGGCCCCGGCCTACCTCCCTTGCCACTGTGGAATCTGCTGAAGTCCCCCATACTAAGTTCCCATTTATGCTGCTGGGGCTCAGGACCCCGTGACTCACGCAGGCTTGGCTGTCACACTTCTCCGCTTGGTTAGCCGCTGTCTATGAACCCACTTGCTCAGCTAAGTTCCTTCTGCCTCATCCTTGTCCTCAGATTTTTTTTTTCTTTATGACACCTCCTCGGGTGTCCTTCTGCTAAGAACAATTTTGCAGCCTGTAACTGCTACGCTCAGCACCGAAGGTGGCTGCAGAGTTCAGCAATATTTGAGGAAACAAACTCAGTGTGGTACAAAGGCACAGAAAAAAACACACTTCAAGTTCTTTGATGCTACAAAGACTTCTGGGAATGAAATGTCTCCCGAATCTCCCTTTTAGAACGAAGCTCAGCGGAAAATACTGAGCACGGGAGGCAGCTAGGATGTGGCCCTTTCTTGCCTCAGCCCAGGCAAGGCTGGGTGGCTGTGGACATAATTAGATTGTGCAGTCCAATTATGGAAGCTCCTACATCAAATTAGACATGCCCAACTCCTAAACTGCCCATAGCATAAACCTTGTGGCCCACTCTTATTAGGCAGTACTATCAACAGTTCTTTGTTTAAAAAAACAACCATGTTTCACACAACTGTCTGTGCCAATCATGGATTTTTGAATTTGGACTCAGCAGTAAATAATAAAATCCCCTTTCCTTGAGAAATTGCAACTGAACAGGGGAAACTGGCATTTAAAATGCACAAGTAAATATATAAAATCAAGCTTATTAGGAGATGAATGCAGCTGGAGGGGAGAGAAATGGAGTTCCAGGTAGCAAGCCATTTAAAGTGTAAGAGGAGGTCCAAGAAGGTCTGGTTGATACATTATCACTGAAAGTGAGGTGGTTGGTGGAGAAGGTATCTCAGGCAGCTGGTGGAACTATCTGGTTTTGACTGGTACCATTTGCTGACACGTTGGTTTGGGTTGCTGACATATAACACCATCTAAGGGTCATATTGCTATTCTTTGCATTTTAGAAATACGAATGCTAGGGTTTGAGGGCTGGGGGGGGATGACTCAGTTGCTAAAGTGTCTTGCATGCTTGCATAAAGACCTGAGTTGGGACCTCCAGCACCCACGTACAAATCTGTGGTAGCGGGAGTCATCCGTAACTCCTAAGCTAGGCAGGGGGAGAAGTAGAGAGACAGGTGAATATCTGGAGCTCATTGGCTCGCCGTAGTGCACATGGACACACTCCCACCCACCTATTCACACACACACACACACGCACACACACACACGCACGCACACACGAAGCCCATGATTTGGAGGAAAGGAGGCAACTGGAGAGCTTTGGGAGACACGGTTATACTCTGTCACCAAAGTCTCTCACTGATAAAACTGAGGTGCAACTTCAGGAATTTGTATCTCTACCAAGATCCCAGGTCATGCAGTGGCTGTCCTGCCCACGCTGATACCCAGAGAGCTAATGGTTTATTGGGCCATGCAGTGGCTGTCCTGCCCATGCTGATATTCAGAGAGCTAATGGTTTAGGAAGCTGTCTCCAAACCCATGTGCCAGTCTGAACCAAGTACTTCACCTTTTGAGTATTAACAACATCATCCATATATTTTCATGTATCCTTCAATTAAACAGTAGAAACATGACCCTATATGAAGGTGACACTTTTGAAGGAACTAGCCGGATGTTTTCAGAGGGTATTCTTGGGTTTGGAGTTCATTTTCATCAGTGGATAGGGTTATGGACATAGGGGAAGTATAAATAATGAGGAGAAATAATCTTTCACATTATTGCATGAGGGACTTGCTGTCAGTGGCTGTGGCCTCAAGCCTGAGGAGAAGGTGAAGTGGTACCTAGTGGATTTCTCAACTGTAAGTTCCCGGTCTTTCTTTCCCTCTGAGCACACACTGAAGACAAAGAGAAATGAGTTCCACCTGCCGGCGTACAAGCAGCATTCCTGGGCATGTTAGAGTCGCCCCAATGATTCATTGCTGAATAGATCAGAAGCAGAGATCAGAAGTAGGGAGATGCTTTCTAGCTACGCACATAGCCTGCCTCTACAAGCTCGCTCCCTGGCTGATCCTACCTCTCTCCCACCTCACTTTTTTTTTTTAATAAGGGCTCACTACTGGGGTTTTAAAATCTGTTTGGCTCATTGTATACTGCACATATTAGCCATTTTGAAACCATACAGAATATATTTACTTCCTTATAATACCATTTGACCCTCTTTTTTGTTTACTTTTAAGAGAGGGGAGTGGAGAGAATATATCCCCCTGAGGTAGAGCTGCTGTAGAAATCATTTGGAGGTTGGTGGGATAGCTCGACAGGTAAGTGCACTTGCTGCTGAGCCTGAAGACCTGAATTCAATCCTTGGAACAGACACAGGAGAGAACCTCCTCCAACCAGACAGTCTCCGGCCTCCATATGCACACTGCAGCATGCACATACACATTTGTACACTTAGGAAATAAACCAAAGGTAGTCTTTGAAAATCTAAAGACAAGAGAAATTTATTTGAAATTTTTTGCATATAAAATTCAACTATAGTCTTTTCAATCATTTGGTATGTTTTAATATTAACATATAGTAACCAGTGCTTGTTTTGTGGATTGTATTTTAATCTAATGTTATTTTGATATTCAGGGTGTCCCAGTTTAGGCATTGGGACCTAGGTCGCTTTGAATAAAAAGAGACATTATTGTGAGTTTAGAATGTGGGTGATTTTTAATACTTCTTACTTTGAGGCATGTTATATCTATGTTAACTAGCCTGAGAATCTATTGTTCCTCCAAGTTTGTTCCTTGTGTTGACAGATAATATGAGGTCTCAGGATCTGGAACCTCGGTCTGTCCTAGGCATTTGACTTGATAATCCATCATGAACATTTTCTCTGTGTGAATAAGTAGCCTAAATGATCACCTTTAAAACTGTCTACTTCACTGTGCATATCCTTTGCATGGACCGCGGAAAACCCACTCACTGGCAGACACCAACCCTGTCTCCAAGCTTTGACAGGATACAGAACACTGGGATAAACCTTCTGATACAGAATTACCACAATCAAGATGACCACCCTGGGTTAATCCTTAGAATAGGAATCATGAGTTCAAGGCTTTTAATACATGTTATGAAAGAAGTTTCCAGAACCTGCTCAGAGGTCACATGCCCACCGCCTCACAAGCTCTCTATAATCGGGTCTGTCCTATTATATCTATTTATAAGCATGACTTCCTATATACTGCATAAACTGGTCTTTGCAGTTGGTATTGGTTCACATAGTGCTTTGAACTGTGTTTGAAATGTGTTCACCCGATGAATTCTCATCTTAAAATATATTGCCTCATCAGGAAACTCCACAGTACACTTTTTAAAAAATTAGGAGAATGTATATGAAATATACATATGAAATATATGATATGAATTCTTAATAGAAATTATATTCTATTATTTTCTCTAATTTGACTTATTTGGTCCGTTTCTTTTTAAATAATAAATTTCCAAATTCCATACTCTAAAACTTAAATTATTTATTTTTACCTAAGCCATATTTATATTTTACTACTCTGTTCTTGTGCTAAAATACATTTATTTTCATATTCCTTACATTGTATGAGCCAATCTAAAAAAGAACCGATGATGTATTATTGATTCTGACATAGTCATAAAAGCATATATTATGCTTCTATTAAAAGTTATGTCTTATGACAGGTTTGTCAGATTTAATTTATGACTCACACACGTCTCTAGCTTAGTAGCCACAAATTATCTACCTCTGAATCTTTATCATGCAGTGTATTTTCCTACCAAAGCAGTTTTTCAAACATATTGCTATATTGTAAAAAAATTAAAGATTGATAAATAGAAAATATTTTTCAAAGCAATTTCATATATACATATATATATATTAACAGATAATTCAGTCTCTAACTTATTTCTTTTTCCACTTTTGTATTTCTAGATGTGTGTGGATATTAGTGTTGTCGTGTTTAATTTCCTGACTCCAAGAAGCAAACACATCCATCCATCCCCAGCAGCAGGGAACAGCGAGGCGGGTAGGTGGAGCAGTAGCTAACTTCTGTTCTTGTAGACAGACCTGGGGGGTTAGATGATACATGGCACGGTCAGGAAAGTAGTGGGGCAGCAATCCAAGCTCAGCCACACAGGCCACATAGTCTTCTCGCTGACTGAGTCCCTAGCCTGAAAGCAGCTGCGTGTGCACGTTAGTAACTTTTGAAACGTATTGTATTACAAGACCCTCTGAGTTGGGCAGAGAATGAATCGAAGGGAAGTCAAACTTCCTGTTGTCCAGTGCACAGGTGCACTGGTGATGCGGGCCGTGAGAGCAGCATCTTCAAACACGAAGGGAAGAGAACGGCCCTGGGGTGGAGCTGGAATACAAGATCATTAGCACTCCAAAAAACACCAGAAACTGAGAGTGAAGGGGATGGGAGAGTGGCTGGGGCCCATCGTGTGGCTGAGACTCTGGAGCAGTTGCCTGCTAAGAACCCTAACATTTGCACTTTGGGTTTTAAGACTCTTTGAAACATCCAAAAACCACCCCACCACAGCTCAAAAAACAGGGCTGACCAGAGGCTCTGGGATGAGCGTGATTAGCAAGTAGGTCACAGCTGGATTCTTGAGAGAGGACAGCATTGCTTAGGGACAGAGTATAAAACAGTGATTCTCAGAGTTGAGGGAGTTATGTGGCCCCGTGGGGGACATCTGACAATGTCTGGAGACAGTTTTGGTTGCCACAAATAAGGTCATGTAGCAAACAGTGGCAAGAGATGCCCCCAAACAGCCCAGAACACACAACTCAGAGCCCCATACCCAAAGGTACTTATGTCCCAATCATGAGTCCTGCAATGTAGTGAAGCTGGGTACAGGAAGTGATGAAATGAGACAACTGGTAAACCACCTGAAAATCACGGTTGGGTCAGGAATGGATGGTGAGAAATACCAGTCACAGAATTACAGACCATCTCAATACCAAAGGCAGTTTGTACAGCAGTACGCCGGTGCTGACACTGCCCATGTCTGACATTCAATGTGCCCAAGAGCTAATTCCAACCAACAAAAATCGGCTTTTCAAAATGCCCCCTCACGTGTTTGGTAACCTCTGCTGTTTTAAAGCAGGACACAGAATAAGCAACCATTTACAGACTCCAGGAGGAAACTGTATCAACCCTTACTAACTCCTGACTCAGTCACCGTCCTTGTTTCTCAGAGGGTGACCTCTGAGAGGGACTGACTGAGGGAGTAGGGGTTCCTAAATCATGGGCTGTGTGCAGGGAAAAGAACAGACAATTTTCTGTGAAAAGAGCAAGCCCTGCTTGTGAATGTAAAGCACGCCAAATGGTCATTTAGAGTCCACTTGGAACACTGTGTGTGAAATTCCAGAGACAGTGCCCCAGGAAGCGGTGAAGAGAAAACTGTAAAAGCTGGGGTGACTTGGAAATCCTTTACCAGTAAGGACAGCAAAGAAAGCTCAGCCCAAACTGGAGAAGTCCTTTGATTCAGAAGACTCGGGAATTTGAGAAGTGCAGACTACACATTCCTCTTCCATCTTTCTTTCCTCTTTGGTTTAGCTTTTCCATCATTTATGCTTTGTTTTATTTTGTTTTGTTTTGTTTTGTTTTGTTTTGTTTTGTTTTGTTGTGGACAAGGTCTCGCTAAGTAGCCCAGGGTGGCCTTGAACTTACAGTCCTGTTGCCTCAGCCTTCCAGGTGACTTATTCGCTGACTGATATGGCCTCCTTTTTCTTAGGAGCAGCTTCATGTCCCAGTTTTGCAAACCTCATTTGCTCACCCAGTATTGATGGATATTTGCACGGGCATTTGTCTAACGTCTGCTCCCTCAATGAGTACCAAGCCACAAGGAAACAGACACCACATTCTACTCTATTCACGGCAAAAAGCTACGAAACTACCACTACTGCCTGGCATCGGAAAACCAGTAGCTGATTAACAACTCATGAGGAAAGGAGAAATGAATGGCTGTAGCTACATTTCTCAAATTACTCTTGTTTAATGTATTTCAGAAGATGCATTTATATGTGGGATTACCTTATAAATTTATTTATTTCTTTATAGTAACATAGCCTGGTTGTGTGGAGAATCAAATTTTGAATCATAAAGGTCACCCATAAATAGGATAGTCCTGCCTGAGAGCTTACCCTGAGGTTAGGCTCACCCACGTGATAATATATACACATACACATATACATATGCACATATACAAACACATATGTTCCAATTACATACTTATAATTACATGGTATTTTTCCTTTAGAATATTAAAACATCTATATTTCTGCCACAGCTATAACAGTGCTGGTTGGAAACATAGCCCATGCTAGCAGTTTTAAAATTAGAAAGGCAACAATCTATTTCCTTCCATTATAAAAGGAAGCGTTCAGGAGAGGCAAGTTTTTGAAACGTACAGAAGCCTAGTAACAGGATTAATGTATTATCGTCAACAACTTTATGCAAAGGAACTTCTACACTGGACTTCAAAGAGGGAAAGAATTAAAAGGAAAAGTGGGTCAAATGGAGAGGACTTCTCTGATGGGAAAGACAGTCTCTGGGGAGCATTACAGAGCGTCCAAGCATGAGGCCTTTGGAGCAAGCCTTGCTTACGGTGAAACACGGCCATTTATGCTGAGGAGTATATTAAAGACAGAAAGCAGTCTCTTTGCAGAGAACAGACAGGAAGCTCCCATAAAATCTGCCCCAGCAAGATACAGACTAAAGCAGTAGTTCTCAACCTATGGGTTGTAACCCTTTTGGGGGTCACATATCAGATACCCCACATATCAGATATTTACAATTCATAACAGAAGCAAAATTACAGTTATGAAGTACCAATGAAATAATTTTATGACTGTGAGGTCACCACAACATGGGGAACTGTATTAAAGGCCCTGGCATTAGTAGGGCTGAAACCACTAGATTAAAGAAAGCAATAGATAAAACTGCAAACACATTTAAGTGTCTCTGGGTCCAGGACTTCAGCACTGACACAGACCTCCACCTTAGGAAGGAGAAAGCAGGAAAATATTAACACAATGAAATGAAGAGCCAGCCAATCACACGTGGTTTACCCGGCAGTTTCTATTTTATTAGATGGCTATTTTAAAGTTCCCATCATGCGGTTTACAACTTATAAACAGCAGGTAGACTGATAATTTAACATTAATTAAATTTTACCGTGTATTTTAATTATCATCCACAATTATCACAAACATCCCCTAAAGGAGCGCTCTCTCTCAATGAACAGGCCCCACCCACAGAAACCCTGCGGTGAATCTTGGGAACCACATACACTAACGTGCTCAGCTGGGACCTTCACAAGCAAAATTTATAATTAGGCTTAAGTACTAAAGGTTAAAGGCAATAACTGAGCAATATAATAGGGGCTGGAGAGATGGCTCAGCGATTAAGAGAACATAGAGCTTTTGCAGAAGGCACTGGGCGGCTCACAGCCATGAGCTACCCCAGCTCCAGGGGATAGAATGCCTCTGGCCCCCATGAGCGCCTGCACTCATAGGTACATACCCACACAGAAACATACACACACCTGCACACAGTTAAAAACAACAAAAATAGACTGGGGGTAGAGGAGGGGCTTGGAGGAAAAGAGGGAGGGGGAACTGCAGCCAGGATCTATAGTAAATAAATTTTTCGGAAGTATAGTAATAGACAAAAGTTATTTACTGTTCATTACCTACTGAGGTCTTCATGTCCATTTTATCCAGCCTCTGGCACAAACTGATGATAAAGAAGTATGCTATAACTGAGGCCACTTTTCTATTTTATTAACAAATTTTTAATAGAATCTTTTCTCGTTTTATAACTATCCCATTCCCATGCTTTTTCCTCCTCCCGCCCCACCCCCCATCCATTCCTCAGAAAGGGCATGGCTTCCCATGGGGAGTAAACAACGTCTGACACTTTACTTTATGGCAGGACTAGGAATAGACCACGGTCCCACTGCCAGAGGCCCCACAGGCTGCCCACACCTCACAGCTGTCAACCACATTCAGTGGACCTAGTTTGGGCCTACGCAGGTTTCCCTGATATCAGCCCAGAGTCAGTGAGCTCTCACTAGCCTCAGCTCAGCTGTCTCTGTGGGTTTCCCCATCATGGTCTGGACCCCTTTGCTCATATTATCGCTCCTTCTGCTC
Source organism: Alexandromys fortis (assembly GCF_014885135.2). Lineage (NCBI taxonomy): Eukaryota > Metazoa > Chordata > Mammalia > Rodentia > Cricetidae > Alexandromys > Alexandromys fortis. The sequence continues at coordinate 1,973,847 of NW_026068040.1, read as the reverse complement.
TTAGGCTAGTCTCTGGTGGCTCAGCCCAGTGCTTCCTTGTGGATCTCTGTATCTGTTTCCATCATTTTCTGGATGAAGGTTCTATGATGACAATTAAGGTAGTCATCAATCTGATTACAGGGGAAGGCCAGTTTAGGTCACCTCTTCACTGTTGCTTAGAGCCTTAGCTGGGGTCACCCTTGAAGATTCTTGGCAATTTCTCGCAGGTACTTTTCCAGAGTGAATCTATGATGTTGAAAAAATAAAAATGCCTCTACAGTCCCAAACCAAAAACCAACTATTTATATATATTTAAGCATATATTATTTATTGTAAACATATCATTCATTAATATAAGTTAGCATATATCATATAGAATGCAACAATGTGTCTATATTTGTAAAAGGGAAGCCTTTGAAAGGATGCTAACGCTAAGTGGCAGTATTTTGAGCATTCCTTAATCAAACTGTCTGATACCCTTTCCTGAGGAGAATCTGTGTACGTATGTACAGAGACCCACCAGGGATGCACATCAGAGAAAGTATTGTGGCAGGACAAAGGGCAGGGAGTCTTTCCAAGCCAAGGAGTGAAACCATATCTGCTAATACATTGGTCTTAGATTTTGTAGCCTCTGGTACAGGGATAAGACATTTCTGTTAAAAAACTGAGAAGCACGTGGTATTTTGTTATGGCAACTATACTGTACTAATGCTGGACTTTCTCAAAACTAGAGCACTTACTTTTGGGGTTAGGAATGCAGGACACCCGAGAGGTGGAGAGACTTGTTTTCACCAGATGAACTGCCAAAGGCCACTGTTGCTTGAGGCCAAGCCAATGGGATTGAACCTTCAATAAAATTAGCTAAATAAAGTTTTTGTTGTTGTTTGTTTGTTTGTTTCCATGTAGACTGTATCAAGAATCTCGCTGTAGTGCTACAAAGTTCACTAACACGCACATGCAGAACACGTGAGTGGAAGAAGCAAGAGAGTGCATCCCAACAGAGCAGAGAAAAAAAAACGGCTTGCAACAACAATCTGAAAAAACTACCAAAGGGTCACACAGAAAAGTCTCTCCACCTCTCAGATGTCCTGCATTCATACACCCCGCCCCCAATAATGCCACAGTACAGCCCAAGATGCCAATCACAATGGACCTGTACGTGACACAAACCATATTCAAATCACGGTAATGTATAAATGTTAGGCTAGCTGATTTTGGAGGATCATTTCGAGAATCCATGCCCTAATTCCATGTGCTACCAGTGAGACCTAAGCACTCTTCCTTTCTCATTTGTGTTGCCCTTCAATAGTATCTTCACATCCCCAAACAGCTCCATGGCAACACGCTCCTCTGTCAGGAGGAGAAATGGGCAAAGCTCGTTCTCTTAATGCATGAATGAACCAGGAAGACTTCTGAATAACAGATCTCCCCAGAGTTTGGATGGGACCATTGCAGAATACAGCTCTGCAGCTTCTGCCAGTCTGGTTTCAAGATGACACTTTCACCATAATGGTTGCTCATACACGATGATAAAATGAAGAGAGAGTGGAAGGCGTGGCCCTGCTTTATTGCCCATTTATGGCTCTACATATTTAATCTTTAAAGAGCATTGTAAAATGATAATGGATAATACAGGCATTGAAAATATATGGGAGACATAGAATTTTGACATTTTGTTTTGACAAATGTTTCTAGAGAAAAAAAATTAAAAAGAATTGCTATATTCCAGAAACAAACTAGATGTCACACATACCAAAAGCTTTATCTAGCAGAAAATTTGAAACTGGGACAGTTGGCATGGAAATATTTCTACAAGTGAAAAAATGTAGAAGTATACCTGCATTAATTTTTAAACAAAGTATATTTTAAAAGAGTTACAGATGTGAAGAAAAATTACAAATACAGTGAGTTTCAAGAATCCATAATTCCAGTGTCCCTTTTGTTATCATCCCAAATCAGTGGACTAATGCTGATACATTTTTATTGAGCAACATCTGTATCTTAGTCAGATGTTTCTGTTGTGTTTTGGGTGTTGTGTTCTATTTTGGGCTAGGGTCTCATGTAGCCCGCATCAGCCCCAAACTCATTAATAGCTGATGCTGGCTTTGAACTCCTGATCCTCCTGCCTTTAAGGCCAAGTGTTGGGAGAACAGGAATACAAGCTATAGTTTGCTGCAGTACTGGATATCAAGTCCAGGGCTTAGGGATAGTATGCAAGCATTCTACCAGCGGACCTAGTTTTATTTTCATTATTTTTATAAACCCATGGAGTTCAACCACACGATGTCTATATACTCAAAGGTATGGAACCGTTCACCAGAATGTGGGAATGTGGTCATCCCCTTAAAGCAAACAAAGTCTCCCTGCCACAGCAGCTAGCAATTACCAATAGAGGAGTGGTAGTTCTCATGCAGGACTTGTGTCAGGCATGAGTTTGCACGTGATGCAGTAGTGGCGCCAATGCCATGGGAGTAACAACCACTCCACTCTGGGCTTGACTACCGTCTGACCCACAAGAAGACACTCATACTGGAAGCGGCATCTGGCAAGAACCTGTTGCCAGACAAGGGACAAGCCCTAGGGGAGAACCTACTAATGTTCCTCTGCTAAATGGACTCAGTAATAAATGGACTCTTAATGACTTCTCTTTATCACAGATAATTTCATCTTCAAATTCATCAGAGAAGCTTTGTTTTGTAGTAGAGAGCAAATAACACAGAGCCTCACAACTGGTCAGGGTTCAAAGAAAAAGAGACTTTGGGGTTCAGTTCTAAGTGGGACAGTTACACTGTACCGCCTCTTGATCATCACGGAAGGAGAGGAAAGACTGACATTGCTTTGCATGATGAAACAGGGACTGTATGTTTGAGGCGGCAAGATCATGGCCGCAATGACTCATACCTGTTACCTTATGCATGCTATCACACTGTCACTGATGTCAGCGTTATCCTCTGAGGTATGTCTGTAGCTACTGACTCCTTTGAGTAACTATGGTAAAGTTATTTCCTTCTCCTTTCTTAACCTGTACTGTTTGGAACAAAGTCATTATATGCAATCTAGACTAGGGAATGGAAAAATCGCAATCCTCGGGCCTGAGGGCGAAGAAGATACATCAGTTATTTAGATGCAAGGGCTGGTGCCTCTTCTCCAAGGTTGTGGGATTGTATGGACGTTCCACACAGTGCACCAATCCAGCCGCATACTGCAGGGCATCTGTATGCTTCATTCTTTCCTCTTGAATGCATACACTGACTACTGTAAGTTGTTCTCATCACTGCTCTACGTATATGCCACCATTTTATAAAATTTCACATTTTATTTTATTCAAATATTGATTGATTTATAACTTCTGATTTTTTTTTGTTGTTGTACAAATTATTTTTTATTTTTATTTTTATTTTTTTTTTAATTTATTTATTTATTTATTAAACATTTCTGTCTCTTCCCCACCGCCGCCTCCCCTTTCCCTCCCCCTCCCCCTTCCTAGCCCCCCTCCCTCGTCAGCCCAAAAAGCAATCAGGGTTCTCTGCCCTGTGGGAAGTCCAAGGACCACCCACCTCCATCCAGGTCTAGTAAGGTGAGCATCCACGAAACTGCCTAGGCTCCCACAAAACCACTAGGTCCAGTAGAATCAAAAACCCGTTGCCATTGTTCTTGAGGTCTCAGTAGTCCTCCTTGTCCGCTATGTTCAGCGAGACCAGTTTTGACCCAGGCTTTTTCAGACCCAGGCCAGCTGGCCTTGGTGAGTTCCCGATCCCCATTGTCTCAGTGTATGGGTGCACCCCTCCCAGTCCTAAGTTCCTTGCTTGTGCTCTCTCTTCTTCTGCTCCTGATTTGGACCTTGAGATTTCAGTCCGGTGCTCCAATGTGGTTCTCTGTCTCTGTCTCCTTTCATCGCCTGATGAAGTTTAATATTCAGGAGAAATATTCAGGATTTTCTTTGGGTTCTCCTTCTTATTTAGCTTCTCTAAGAACCCAACTTATAGGTTCAATGTCCTTTATTTATGGCTAGAAACCAAATATGAGTGAGAACATCCCATGTTCCTCTTTTTGGGTCTGGCTTACCTCACTCAGGATGGTGTTTTCTATTTCCATCCATTTGCCTGCAAACTTCAAGAAGTCCTTGTTTTTTACTGCTGAGTAGTACTCTAATATGTATATATTCCATACTTTCTTCATCCATTCTTCAATTGAAGGGCATCTAGGTTGTTTCCAGGTTCTGGCTATTACAAACAATGCTGCTATAAACATAGTAGAGCATATACGTTTGTTGTGTGATAAGGCCTCTCTTGGGTTTATTCCCAAGAGTGGTATTGCTGGGTCCATGGGTAGGTTGATCCCAAATTTCCTGAGAAACCTCCACACTGCTTTCCAGAGTGGTTGCACAAGTTTGCATTCCCACCAGCAATGGATGAGTGTACCCCTTTCTCCACAACCTCTCCAGCAAAGGCTATCATTGGTGTTTTTGATTTTTGCCATTCTGACAGGTGTAAGATGGTATCTTAAAGTTGTCTTGATTTGCATTTCCCTGATCGCTAAGGAAGTTGAGCATGACCTTAAGTGTCTTTTGGCCATTTGAACTTCTTCTGTTGAGAGATCTCTATTCAACTCAGTGCCCCATTTTATAATTGGGTTGATTAGCCTTTTACGGTCTAGTTTCTTGAGTTCTTTATATATTTTGGAGATCAGACCTTTGTCAGTTGAGGGGTTGGTGAAGATCTTCTCCCAGTCAGTGGGTTGCCTTTCTGTCTTAGCGACAGTGTCCTTTGCTTTACAGAAGCTTCTCAGTCTCAGGAGGTCCCATTTATTCGATGAGGCCCTTACTGTCTGTGCTGCTGGGGTTATACGTAGGAAGTGGTCTCCTGTGCCCACGTGTTCTAGAGTACTTCCCACTTTCTCTTCAATCAGGTTCAGTGTGTTTGGACTGATATTGAGGTCTTTCACCCACTTGGACTTGAGTTTTGTGCATGGTGATAGATATGGGTCTATTTTTTTTTACCCACATATTTGAGAGCTTTCCAAATCTCTTTCTAGTGCAACTTCTACTTTAAGCCCATCATCACCTGAGTATGTAATTATGTGATATCACTTTTTTAAATTTGATAAAGGAAATTCTATGGATCAGTTTGTTTACTGCTGGCTAATGTCCACACAAAGCTTGAGCAGAATGATTCTGCTGTTGCTGGAGTGTTCAACAATTGTTGATTAGATCAAGTTAACTGATAGCGCTATCTTCTCAACTGTGTGCGTCTGATTTTCCGCTCAATCGATCTACTCCTTACTAGAGGACAGCTGCTGATTTCTGCAGCTCCTCTAGTAGATCTATTTCTCCTGGCCTTCAGTTTTCACCTCACATGCTCTGGGGCATTCACATTGCTATTCTTTCTTGGACAGCGACTTCTTTATCATTATCAAATGTCCCTCTTTGTCCCTGGGGGTGAAATCTACTTTGGCTGAAACTGACATCAAGAAGGTGAATTTCACTTTTTAAAGCACTGTTGTTAATGCATATGTGTCCTTCCCTATTCTTTAAGACATGAAGATTTAGAATCAAATAAGTTTTTAAATCAGTCCAATACTATATTTTAGTTAGTTCACTTGTATATTTAAATCACTTATGTTTAAAGTAATCATTTACATAGTTGGATTAATACTTACCATGCTGGCAAATTTTCTATTTATTGCATTATTTGTGTACCCCCTGCCATTTTGTCTCATTTTACGTTGTGCATTTTGCATTACACAGCCATTTCACAGACTCTGTACACATATCAATTATACTCATAATTTTTAGTAGTTCTATAAGGATTTGCAATGTGCAATTTAAACTAATTCAAGTTCAACTCCAAAGAACAGAATTCCAGTTCATGTGCAGTTCAAGAATTACACAGCTGAGTACTGTTTATTTCTCTGCTTTTCCTATGACATTGTTGTCATTTATTTTATTACTCATATGTTGTGATTATATGATACAGTCTTACAATTATTTCTTTAAGTCAGTTTATTTACACAAGTAATGGGAAAAAAAACAAAGGATTTCACTTTACTTGAATTTCTTTCTCTCTTTCTCCCCCACACTTTATTTGTTCACAGAGACCCAAGATTCCAAGTGTACTAAATCATTTTCCTATGCTACAAAAAACTTAGTTCAGTGTTTTGTGCAGGGCAAATGTGCTAGCCATGAAACCTTCAGCTTTGTTTGCCAGAGAAAGTGTTGGTTTCCCCTTCATTTTTGAAAGATAATTTCCCTGGATATGAACGGGAAGGTTGCTCTGCGTTTCTCTTCTCCCACTTTAAATCATGCACACCACGTGCACGGTTTGGCACAGGATGCCCACTGTAGCTCCCATTCCTTTTCTTGTATAGGTTAGCCCAACTCATAACTTCTTTCCGAACGTCCTCTCTGCTTCCAGGACATTGACATTGCTTAGCTATGGGAACAGCTTGGCATTTTTATCTCTCTTGGTGTTCTCTGGATTTCCTGATGTTTGGGAAAAATACATCATCATTACTACAATGTTTCTTCTATACCACTCATTCTTTCAATGTTTTTTTTTCCTTCTGACCTTTAATTCTATGCACACTTTGCCTATTGATACTGCATCACAAACCTTGAGCGGTTGTGTTTTCCCCTATAACCCTGAATCCTTGAACTTCAGGTCAGGGTTTCCAGTTTCCATCAGAAAGCTCAGTGAGCCCTTGCTCAACCAGTGCTGTCCCCCAGGAAGACCCCTCCACCATGTTTTTATTCCTGGCTGTAGACACAGGATTTCTACCCATTTCTCTTTTAAATTTCTTTTTGGATGCTTCCCTCTTTTCTTACTTTGCCCATCTGTTCATTCATATTGTCTAGTTTTGCTGTTAGACCCCTTCACAGTGAACCACGGTGGCTCGAAGGCATCATTTGGAGGATTCCACGTTCTCTAGCAGACCTCAATCTGCTTCAATACTTTATCCTTTTGCCTTTTCTATATTGTTTTCCCTTGCCTTGTAGCATGACTTGTTATTTTTTTTAAAAATGAGAGTTATAGATGATGTCTTGGATAATGGGAACCAAAGTAAAGGTTCTTCAGTGGGAGGGGTTGTGATAATCTGGCTAGCGTCAAGCTGTTTAATGTCTGCTATAGATGGAGATGTCAGAGCTTTCAAGCTCCTCTAGTATCCCTTCTCCCCCTCTTGGTACAGTTTCCGCACCCGACAACTCTTGCAGCTGTAATCCTCACAGTGGCACAGGAGCCACGGCACCGGGCTAGAAAGAATGGAGTATCTCCTTGTTAGTAGTAAAGAAAATCTAGAGGCCTTGAGTAGAGAAATGTGTCTTCAAGAGGGATGGGATTCTGGACGAGCTATTTCCCTTGGAGGCCCTTGTTGAAAGGCTTACGTTGAGGATGCCACAGTGGTTATTTTCCCTTTCTCCTTCCTGAGCCAGCAGGATCTTTCCTGGGTTTCCTCTGAGAAAGCCTCATGGTCTTGGAGGTTGGTTCAGGTGAGAGTGAGTCACCACCACCCACACCGCCCCAGTCTTCCGTGCCCAACAACTTCTCTAACCTTAGTCAGCGCATAGTTCCTCCAGGCTCTCACTCTTCCTGCTGCATAGAAGTAAACTTAGCTCTGTGTGAATTCACCTTTCTCCCAAGATTTATACGGGGAGGTGCTGCTCCAGGATCACAGAAGAATCTAAGAGTGTTGCCTATTTCTGTTTGTTCAACTTCTCCTATTGCTAGGATAGAAGTGGTCACTTCTAAATTCTTTATATGGTGGGGAAACTTACACACTTATTATACGTTCATAATTTATTGCATTTATTTGCATATTCATTCATTTTGCATGGATGGGTTCATGCAATGCATGTGGGGGTCAGAGGACAACCTACAGGTATCAGTTCTCTTCTTCAAGTATGTGAGACCAAGGGATCCAACTCAGGTTCGGGCTTGGTAGCGAGCAAGCATTCTTTCCCACTAAACCATCATTGTTTCTTCCTACTCATCTTTTAATGCTTACTTTTATAGAAATGCACGTTTGCCTACAGCAATGCTAAGAACCCTTTGCCAGCTCAGCATAATACTGGGCACATTGAAGAAAACAGTTCCATGCACTCAGGCAATAATTGCTTTACCAGGTATCTACTATGGTTGGAGAACATAATCTGCACAGTGCACAGGAGGAATACGGTGACAGAGGAGGTGGAGGTGGGCTCTGCCTCACACACTTTTATGTTCTGATGAGGAAGCCAGAAAAGGAATAGATGCACAAAAACAGGAATCTTGGCATTCAAGACACTCATAAGAGACAAGGCAAAAATGTACTGATGTTAAAGGGCGTATATATTTGAGCACTTCATGGTAAGGGACTTCAGCAACCGGAAGGAACCATATAGGTCTGAATATCCTGGGACTTGGGTAGAAGTCAGAAAGAAGGTGGTAAAGAAATGCCACTTTGATAGAGTTCAGAAACAGTGAAGACTTAGAGACGAGAATGCCAGCTGAGCTGCAGCTTAGCTTCTACTGCAGAACAATGGAGGGGGACAGTGAGAATGTGGGTGTGGTGGTTTGAATTACAGCACCTGCCCATGCATAGGTGCAAACATTTGAATGCTTAGTCACCAGGGACCAGGGCTATTTGAAAGGACTAAGAGCTTTAGCCTTATTGGAGGAGGTGTGGCTTTGTTGAAGGAAGTATGTCATTGAAGGTGGGCTTTGAGGTTTCAAACACATGTACCAGGCCCAGACACGCACTCGTACGCACACGCATGTGCTCACACACACAGACACACACACCCTTTCTCTCTCTGCCTGTAAATCAGGAAGCATCTCTCAGCTCCAGTGCCTGCCTACATGCCACCATGCTTCCTGTCATGATGATAATGGGCTAAACCTCTAAAACTGTATGCCAGCCCCCAGTTAAATGCTTTCCTTCATAAGAGTTACCTTGGTCATGGTGTCTCTTCACAGACAATGGGTGTGGGGCGGGAGGGGGATGAAGCATAATCAGAAATGCTGTTCAACAAGAACCTCAAAAAACTCATTATTGTGAAAACATTCAAGGCTTTGTAAGGACATCTCGCCTTTTCCACTAATGACTTGAGAGTACTAGGATAAAAGCGTGTAGCCGCCAGTCTGTGTCCTCTTTGTTAGCAAAAGAAACATTGACTGCAGAGTCATCCTCCCACATAAATGCCCTACTGCTCTTTGCAGAATTTCTACATCATTTGGAATAGGTAGGAATCATCTCTGCATGAGGCCTCCAAACGACAGGAAGCTCTCTATGCTGTGAGACAGCCAGTTCAACAGAACAGGCGTGGGGTGGCTAAACGTGATACAGTGCTTCTGGCCACAGTGAGACAAAGTCTGACTTTCCATAATTCACTCCACTTAAAGGCCCCAATTTTAGAGTAACTCTGCTCAAAAAAAAAAAAAAAAAAAAAAAAGCTGTCTAACAAGGATGACATATATTCTTACTGTCTAATTCACAAGTCATTAGCACACTCTGTCACTCAGTGCTTGAAGACCTCTTTCCGTGAATAGGGAACTGAATTCATTAACTACGGAACAGCATGTGGCCAGTGGCTATGGTGTAGGACTAGCGCCTCTGAAACAATCCAAAGCATCTCTTTCCATACAGAAACTCCTCTGGCCTGTCCATCAAGCTGCACTTTTTACCTGCTGATCACAGCCCCCACCACCACCACAAACACACACACCCAACGCGTGCACACACACACACACACACACACACTCTAATTATTGCTCCTATGGCTCTTTTGGAGTACGTATTGTCACTGACACACCCTCATTCACTCACACTCAGATGAGGCTCCCCAGATAGATTACTGAAAACATGAGACCTCCCCTGAACTTTTATGCAAATATTCTGTGCGTGCACACATAGGTTTGAGGGAAAAGCTTTCAGGGCTTCATTCAGATCCTCAAAAGAATTCCTGACCTCCTAAATGGAGGCTGGGGTGAGAAGGGAAGATAAAAGGAAATGAGGCACAATGCCAGCATTAAACTGAGCTCTGAAATGTCCCAGGGCAAACGAAAGGCTGAGATGAAAGCAGACCTGACAACCCCACAGCCAGCTCAGGCTTCCTCAATACTGCTATATATTTTCAAACACACAAACACACACACACATGCACACACACACAGCCGGCTCAGGCTTCCTCAATACTGCCTATACATTTTCAAATATACAAACACACACACACACACACACACACACACACACACAGCCAGCTCAGGCTTCCTCAATACTGCCTATGTATTCTCTCTCTCTCTCTCTCTCTCTCTCTCTCTCTCTCACACACACACACACACACACACACACACACACACACGTTGCCTCAGTTTCCTTCTAAAACATAGCCATTCTTTTTCTACAGACATAATAATTTAATTTTGCATATCCTGTATATCACGTAGTTAAATTCTTTCCAGGGTAACCATGCTTGAATTTTTTTTCTATCTATGTGTATGTTGTAAGCCTGCACAAAAGCTGTACAGCAAAAGTAAATAAAAATATGCTGTGTAGATTATTTAAGGGCTCAAGGTAGATTTTTTTTTGCTCCCCTTAAATTATTTTCTCTTTTGACATGACAACTAAAAAGAAAAGAAAAAGAGAAGGAGGAGGGAAGTGCACTTCAGGACATTTCCTTTTGTTCATGCCATTTCTAATTTCCCTGGTTCAGACCCTGCTGCCTCCATAGAGAAGAATAGACTTTAAAGAACACTGAATGAATTCGCTTTACTAAATCAGAGGATGTATGTGGGGTCAAGTAATCTGATCTCCATTGGCCTAAATCAAAACATCTCAGCATGGCCAGCACCATTTTATCCAATCTTTAAAGAACTCCAGGAAGGATAATTCTGTTACCTGAAATGGCAATTCATCCCAATGTCATTCAACAAAGGACCAGGTATAACCCTACATGAAAACGAATTTGCAGGTATGATATTGCCTTTTCCAAGAGTACACACATCAGGTAAAAAGCTGTTTGATAGTTGTGGCTTCTCCTAATACATCTTAATGTGATTCAAGCATTAAAATTGCAAGAGAAGACCCTTAGGCATATTGAATATTCAATGCTTGAGTCTTCTAAATTCCAGAGTTTTATAACACTCTAATCTGTTCCTATTCCATCCATTTCTTTCTCCTTTTCAACATTAAACATTCAAATCTCTCTCTTTCTCTCTCTGTCTCTCTGTCTCTGTCTCTCTCTCTCTCTCTCTCTCTCTCTCTCTCTCTCTCTCTCTCACACACACACACACACACACACACTCAAGAAAGAACATTTCATCTTGACATAGTTACTCAAACCTACAAAGTTACTTTATGTAACAACAAAAAGACAAAGGAATGGAGGATGCAACTTTTCAACCTAGTTTCTTACAACTGTTCTTTCTGGATAAATTTCAAAACATTTATTTTGATTTTCCCAGTTCTAAAGGACGAAACCACCATTGTCCCATCTCCCTATTCCAAGTCATGTTCTTCTTTTTTCAACCCAGTAGCCAGAGGGAGACTTTGAAACTATCAGTCAGGTCATGTGAGCACGACTCTCAGCATCCGTGACATAGCCCAGGTGCTTCCAAACTCACACAAAGGAAAGCTCACGTCTCTACACGGCAACAGTGCCATCGTAAATTCCTTCAGGTCAATGCTACCTTCTCCCTGGGAGACCCATCTAAAGGCTCAATCCTGCTTCCAAGCTCAGACTTTCTCTCCTTTTCACCCCTTGTCCCTGAACATTTATATCTAAAATGCTATAGACCTCATGACTATATTTTATTTGTTGACTTGTTTCATGTGTCCTGCACCAAGAATGCAAAATTCATGAAGAGAAGATTTGAAGACCTACATAGCATTCAGTAAGTTGGTGCAGAAATTTAATAAACATATTCATAAAAGAGAACTGAAAAGGCAAAAAATGGCCATGGTTTTTACTTGTCTAAATTATAATTCTTATTTTAAGACTGACATTATTCACTAGCATTTTGGATTTTTTTTTATTACAATGTAGCCGAGAGTGGCCTGGAGCTAATGGTGACTCCTTCCGGTCATCACTAAGAGCTGGGGTTTCAGGCATGTACCCAAGGCACTTTCTACAGCATTTTGTTTTTGCTTTTTTTTTTTTTTTAGTTTTTCGAGACAGGGTTTCTACAGCATTTTAAAGCAGAAAGATAACCACTTATCAAAGCAACCAGTACACTCATTAAAAATATCAACATGGAGTCTCAGCAGGAGTCTGCAGACAGGAGCACTTGGGTGTTTCTCTCACTGCCATTGCGACACACTTTTCCTAGGACGAACTCTTCAGACACAGTTGCTGGCCACTCATGGATTAAAGGCCTAATAACAATTCAGCTTCAGAGACCACAGTTTGCCCAAAGTCTCTCCAAAGATGTGACACAGATTTTCAACATGTATTCAGTGACCATATGTCTGTGCTAAATTTATGGAAATAAGATCTTGAACTGCATCCTTTGTGACTGCTGTTTCTATCCTCCTCAATTCTCCCTTAGCCCAGCTGCCCTTACACTGAGCAGCAATAAAGCAGGCACAGGTGATAGCACAAACTGACCTGAGGCTGACATTTTATTTTGGCTTAGTGCCTTTTATCTGTTGACTTTGAGATCATTTTCAACAATAATTATTGATACTCATTCCAGAGCAGACATATCCAGGGAAGTTTCTGCTGCCCATGATTCCAGCTCACCCTGCTGGGTCAAGGGTTATGTCACAGTGGAAATGCCTCTTGCCAAACTGGCACCAGTAGTGTGTGGGTAATGGAGGAGAAAGGATATTTGAAATGTTCAGAGTAACAAGAGTTAGCCTGCAAAAGAAAGAAAAAGTCTTCCAATCAGCAGATGCATAAAGTTATATACAGAGATCCAGATAGCATCAAGGGTGAAGCTGAAAGAAGGCTCTCCCGTGTTGAGCACACGTCTGATGCTATCAACACACACAAAGGAAGGCAACCAATCTGCAGCAGAGCGGCGAGCACCACAGATGACTGCTCATGAATTTTCAAGTCTTATACACCTAACCATTAACATTAGAAAGAGGAAGGAATGTAATTCAACTAGAGTGCTTGCCTAGTGTCTGCGAAGCCTTGAACTCAATCCAACACTGCATAAACTGCATGCAGGGACACATAACCCGTCATCCTAGCATTTAGGGCATGGAGGTAAGAGGACCCGAGGTCACGGTTATCCTCTTCTCCACAGAGTTGGGGGCCATCTTGGCACAGAAGACTCGAAATACAGTGGGAAATGGGGGTGAAGAGATGGCTCAGAGATTAAGAGCACTTGTCCATGCAAAGGACCACGGTTTGGTTCCCAGCACCCACATGAAGTCTTGCGACTATCTGTAACTCCAGTTCCTGGGGGAGTTGATGCTCTCTTCTGACTTTGTGGGCACCAGTCATGCACATGGTGCACAGACAAACATGAAGGCAAAGAACTCAGAGGGAGAAAAGGAGAATAAAGATCCATCTATCGGCCCTGCCAGAGGACTTAGTTGTCTTTCCTCTCTCTTTGTAGTAAACAATATAAAATCACTGTGAAATGGAAAGGCAACTCAGTGGTAACCAAGTTAACAGAAGAAATAAATTACCTCACAGGACTCCCACTACCTGTTCATAAACAAGAGCAAGGCAGAGACTAGCCCAGTCACCTATGAGCGACCATCGAGATTTAGATCAGGGCATTTCTAGCAGAGTCAGACTGCAAACAGGCTTTGGTCTTTTGTGATGAAAGGACAGACATGAATAGTCTGTCGGGCCATCAGAGCGCAGCTGTGTCTGGCCTGGCCCTGGAGTCTGGCTGTCTTGTGCTTGCACTTGATGAGTTTCTGATGTTTGTTCTAGTTACCAACTTGCAAAGAAATGTGATGTTTTTCTCATTCAAACTCATTACGCTCAAACTTAAGTCTTAACTTTGGCATTCCACTCCCTCTTTTAAAGAACTTAGAACTCACTTATTCTATAGTGGTCTCTGGTCATGGAGTAGGATGCTTTAAATCACAATCCAGCTACTTAAATTGCCACTGGCAAGATTATATCAGTCAGCTGGTACCCATAAAGCTTTAACAACAGTGATTATCAGCATTTATTCTTGATTGGGTCAGTCTGACAGTAATCTGTGATTACTACTAGTGCCACACGTATTTTTATATATGTATTGGGCAAGTTGAATTTATTTTCTTTCTTTTTATTTTTTCAAGAGATAGTTTGTCTTTGTAATGGCTCTGGCTGTCCTGGAACTCACAGAGATGCACTTGCCTCTGCCTCCCAAGTGCTGGGATTAAAGGTGTGTGCCACCACCCTGCTAATAACTTTCTTTGTAGATAGTTTATCCTAGTTCATTCATTGTTTCCCACAGAAAGGTGGAGCTTCAGGACTGACAAGCAAACAAATGCACATGGTCAAGTTCGGCAGACGAACGTCAGTTAATACAAAAAGTGCTAATAAACCAAACACACACATTCTGTTTAAAAGCAAAACAGACCAGTGAGAGGCTACTCCAGTGACCCTTGAGAGAACCAGAGCAAAATTTAGGCTAGGACATTGAGTATGACTTTTGCACACATCCCCAATGATCTTACACATATATTTTCATTTAAATATTTTACCTACAAATGACTTGGTTATTCAACCAGAGAGTAAGTTCTTGCTGGGAGAAAACATAACATATTAAATCTATCTCATTACATTCCTCAGGAAGCACTCAGGAAAGGCAATTTAAATAGGTGAAATCTGGAACAAAATCTAAATTCTTTATTCAACAGTCTAAATCCATTCCATCAACTGGAATTCAACACAGGTGGCCAATGTAAGAGTGAGGTGTGTGGCGCAAACAGCATTCCTTCATCCTGCTTTTGATTTCCTATAGAGACTCCTGTCTTCTGAAGCTGTATCAGTACCCATTGCCACATACCCCTCCTTCTTACTTTTCTTTTGTCCAGGTCTCAGATTCCTAAAACTTATAAACATAATATTAACTGCCAAGGAATGAGGAAATCTGATAAACAAGCTCTTTATTCTAAATGAATATAAATTACAGCTAATCCTGCCCCCAAGTGGGCTTTAGAATACATTTATATAGCTGAAAATATAATTTTAGAAACAAAAGTAGTTATTAATTATGGGGAATATCAATGTAAGGTCCCAGAGAAACATTTAGTAATTTGGCATAAATAATTTTCTTAATTTTATGTGTGTGGATATATTCCCAAATCTGCTTTAAATAACATCAAGATAAATTTAATAACATACATCAATAACTGTACAAAAAAACAAATTTTTCAGGATAAGATTATCTTAAGAAAATGTGTAAGTCCCCATTAAACTCTACTAACAGCGGCTTTTAATTCTTTTAATATAAAAGTTGCAAAAAGTATACAGATTATAAGTCTATAGCTTGATAAATTTCATTATGATGAACAAACATATCGAAATCATCAGTTCCCAGATTGTGAAGTGAACATTATCAGAGTCCCAGCATGCCTTCTCCCAAATCATGATCTCTACACACAGTATATCACATCCACCTTTTAACACTGTAGGCTAGCTTTGCTCTGTGTGTGTGTGTGTGTATGGGTGTTATATACATATGTGTGTATGTATGCTTGTGTGTATATATGTGTATTGTGGGGGGGTGTTATATACATATGTGTGTATGCATGCTTGTGTGTATATGTGTGTATGGGTGTTATATACATATGTTTGTATGTATGCTTGTGTGTATATGTGGGGGGTGTTGTATACATATGTGTGTATGTATGCTTGTGTGTATATGTGGGGGGTGTTGTATACATATGTGTGTATGTATGCTTGTGTGTATATATATATATATGTGTGTGTGTGTGTGTATAATATGTATGGGCGTCCTGGTTGGATGTATGTCTGTACATCACATATGTCTTTGGTGCCTGAGGAGGCCAGAAGAGAGCAGCAGATCCCCTGAAACTGGAATTACAGGTGGTCGTGAATGAGTTACCATCTGGGTTCTGGAATTTGAACTGTAGTCCTCTGGAAGAGCAATCCGTGCTCCTAACTGCTGAACCATCTCTCCAGCCCCTGAGCTTTGCCCATTTTTAATCATGCATGAATAGGAATCAGAGTATATATTCTCACTCTATCTGGCTTCCTTGTCTTATATTTTGGTTGCTGTCTATGAGAATAATAGTTAGCACCTACAACAGATTAGTAAAGTAGACCTTCCCTCCATTGCTCTGATTAGTTCCAGAACTGGGCCCTTCTTTCCATAAAGCCCCGAAGTTAAAACTTTCAGTCCAAATCAAGAAACCGGATCAATGTGAGTTACCACACTGATTCAGACGTCATTCCTGGTAGGACGACTTTTTAATAAAAACGTAACTACCATCCATTACACTAATAAAATAATAACGATGATGAACATTTAAATTTAAAACACCATTTAAGCTGGGAACAACTAGAATTATAAACTGTAACATATAAAGTATATAAATTATAATGTATATCTATCGAAATATAAGTATACAGTCGCTCTATTTAGGTTTCTTTTCTTTGCATGTATGTATGTGGCACACATGTGTGATTACACATGCACATGAAGACCACAGGTTGACACAGATGAAGTCATCTGAGGTCCTTGACCACCCTCCACCTTATATATTGAGACAAGCTCTCTTGCGTGATATCAGAGTATCCAGCTCAGTTTATAACTAGCCAGCATATCCTGAAACACCCCTCTCTGCTCCCAGACAGTGAGACTGTAGGTAGGCCACCTTGCATGTCTAAGATTAACATGACTGCGTGGGATCCGAACTCAGGCACTCACACATGTGCAAAGAGTACTTCACCCACTGAGCCACCTCCCTAGCCCACGCCATCTCGTTTTCACTGTATTATTGGATAGGACCACTCTCTCGGCCCCAACTCTCTATCCTGAAACTCTTAGCAGTGCTTCAAATGGCCCTGCTTCCCAAGAAGGGATGCCTCCATATAGGTGACAGACAGTGTTTCATGCAAGAGCTTTGGCATTTCTTCTAGACATAGGAAAGTTGGTTTCTTCTTTACTTTCTCGCAAACACTAGTCATTACTAGATTACAGCCAAAAAGAAGCATTGGCTTCAAAAGCTAAGACAAAAACCAAACTAAAATAGCCAGAGAGTGGGGGGATACAAAGCATCATTTTAAAAATACTACATTTCCACCAGTTTGTTCATTTTTCTTTTGTGCAATGACATTTCCATTTTCTTTGCTTGATCTGACTTCTAACCAAGTTCATTCTTAAATTACAGGCAGCTAAGCCTGTGAAAGTCTTATCTGCTGCTTTCAGGATCCACAGAGACAAATGGCAGAGTTGTGGACCATGACACAGCCTCAGCTCTCGAAGCTAGTGAGGACCAGGCTGTCTGCCCTCAGCAGCATCCTGGCTAAGCTACATCAGCAGCTTTTCATCATCTGGACTTCTCCCCAGGTTATGTGATTTACTGAGCCCACTGAGTTCTTCCAAGGAATCAAACAGAAAATACATGACTCGCCCCCAGAACAATAATAAATTCTAAACTGTCTTTGACCTGAAATTCATTAATGGAGCCAGGGATAAAAATGACTCAGCAGCCAGGTCAGCCACACTAGAAACTACTCAAAAGTTACTCAGAGCACTTCTGCCCCCATCCCCACATACTCATCAAAGCATCTGCTAGTCTCTCCAGGAGCCTTAAGCCTCCTCACTGTTAAGAGACAGCATTTAATAGTGAATTATTTTTCATATATATACATATATACACATATATATGTACATATATACATATATGAAAAATAATATATAAATATTATATATTTATAATGTATATATACATACACACATGCACACACATACACACATATATATATACACATACACAAACACATACGCACACACCTATAATGGGAATATGGCCTTATCAGGAAATAAGGTCTTTACAGTAGTCAAATTAAGATGAAAACATCATTATGGTAACCAAATTAAGATGGCGGCATCAGTGCATGCTCTAGTCCAATATGGCTGCTATGCTTTGTGAGATGAAGATGCTATGGGAAATATTAGACATAAAGAATGGCCTCAGATGGCAGAAGAAGACGTGAGGATGCTGCCAGGCAAGGATACAGAGTGTGAGCATCACCAGAAGCTGGGGAGAAACAGGCAGGACAGGTTGCTACCTCCTTGACTTGGAACCTCTACCTCTGGCACTGTGAACCAAGAACTTCCCATTGTCTTGCAACACCCAGGTCTTTCCTGGTTCACTGTGGCAGCCCAGGGGAACAGGGGCACATTGTGATAACTGCACAGAGAACAGAGAACTAGACTGGCTTCCTTGATACACTTTCGTTCATAAGACTTCACATTGCAGGATCAGAAGAGGCTAATCTAGTACAGTTTGCTGAATTTCTTAAGTTCTCCATTATCCAGGAAAAGACAATAAGCAATTCGTCAATCTGCCTTTGCAAAAGCTTTTTGTACTCCACTCCTGTCTAAATGTAAGAGACTGGCATCTTGGGAATGCATCACACTTAAAACGACTGTAAGAGCTAAAACACACGGAGTGTTTACTATGCACCAGGCTCCTCTCCGAGGAGCCCTACATATTTCCTCATTTCTTTCTTACAACTGTGAAATCAGCATCCTTGTAAAGGCAGAAACAAAACAAGAGGATGCCTGCTCACCCGAAGATAACAGCGGACAGTCTCAGTCCAGTTTCTTCACAACCACGCAAGAGCTGTGAGAGACACCCTCGCGAGTTTGATGCTGCTGCTTGTCCTGTTCCTGCTCAGTGCCTTCTGCCTTTTCCTGATGGATCTTCCATTTTAGACACTGGTCTGATTATTGTGTGTGGATATAAAAGACCCACATTCAGCAGGGCTGAGTCCTATCTGCCAGGGTGGTGTTTCCTATTTTCCTAGGGCAAGTTGATTAAGCATTCTGATTTAAAAGGCCTTCTAGTGAATGATCGCATACAACAGTGTCAACCTCACACTTGAGCAGGGAGGGTGACAAAGTCAGCAAACTTTCCTTTCAAATGCTTAATTGCCTAATCGGTATTCAGAAGCTGGCCATGCTCTATAGTGACTTTTTTCCTGATTTACAAGCTTGAAGTGGTCCCCTCCTTTCTAATCCCCCCTTAGCAACCAGTGTTTCCAGTAATTCAGGAAATGACCCCCTCCCCAGTTTGAGTTACTGTTGTTCATAGAATTACCTCTTTCACATCCACTCTGCATCTCTGGATAGCAACTTCCTCGGTGCCTTGGCCAAGCAGGTGTTGAAATCAAATGTGTTGATCACATGATGATCATAATATAGGTGGGACTCTAGAAACAATATCCAATCTACTCAAAGGTATGTAAAGGAATTTCATCTAAGAAACTTCAGCTCCTGTCTATTACAAAACTGTAATTTATACTTAAAGTAAAAATGAAGAGAAAAAATCTAATTGTTCCTTTGTAGCAAGATCCTAACATATCTTTATGTAACCCAAAGACAGACCTAAACTATAAGGCTCCACTTAAAGAGCAACAGGTTTTCAAAGCCAAAGGAATCAGATGGTTGTGTCGGCATAGGTGTTCTAACAGCCTAGCTGCACAGCTCTGTGCTGTGCGCGGCTGCTTGACTTTTGCCGAGGCAGTTGTGGAGATGCCTTTCAAAATGGTGGTAACTTATAAAGAAATCCAGTTATCTAGATGTTAGGCTTCTACAATGGGTCTCAGAATCTCTACATCGCGGCTATATTATGCTGCGTTAAGGAAAATTTGCCATTTTGTTTGGGAGCTGGACTCTAGTAATAGATAAACTACAGGTGACGGAGAGCTCACAACACACACCTTTATGCTTCCTTTTCTCCTGTGATTCAGACAATAACTTTGTGACTTTGTTGAGAGAACAGAGGTCAAAGATGTGAGTCGAGTCATTGAGGAGGTGGTGCGTCTAGCACTCAACCCTGGTTCCTACCATCTTCACACTTGTGCTTTTCCTCAGTCTGTACAAGCAATGGCTAACTGCACACGTCACATCATCCACTGTCCTCTCTTTCAGGGCTTTGTGTGTCAGTAACATGCGCTGAGAGGATTTGTCTTTCTTCATGTGGTAGAAAACTTGTAAGATGGCTCTTAAAGATCCTACCTTCTGTGTGCCCGTGGCCTATACAGCCACTCCCACTGAGCACAGGCTAGACCTCCTGTTATGCATAAAAGCAAAATCATGGAAGAGTGTATTGGTGTCACTTTCAAAACAAAACAAAACAAAACTGAAGCATTGCATAGTGGCTCACACCTAAAATACCTGTACTTGGGAGGCTGAGGTAAGAGAATCATTGTAAGTCTGAGGTCAGCCTAGGCCAGAGAGTAAGACCCTGTTACTGTGATACAACTCCTTTATCACAGTAACAACAACAAAATTAAAAGATTGTGGCCAATGTGTTTTCTCCGCTTCTTTTACTCTTATTTGTTCTAAGACAAGCTGAGTATGATGTTGTAACATGCATCCACATGAGGCTTCATGAGAAGGAACAGAAGAACTCTAATCAGGAGGCTGCCAGTTAACTAAAGACACATTACCAACCCAACTGGCACTGAATGCAGCCATCCTGTGAGTGAGGGTGTATTCCTCTCCACTTTGCAGGTGGAACTGCAATCCCATGCCTGTCTGCACTTTGGTCACCCTTTATGAGAACCTGGGAACAGAGGGATCAGCAAAGCTGTCACTGGGTTACTGACACACAGGCATGTTTGGAGTTAGGTGTCGTGGTAGGGTAATTTGTTACACAGCAGCAGATAGCTAAGATAAGCTTTATTGTTAGATGTCATGTGACTTATTAACAGTGAGAAGTCCAATAAACAGGGAAGCTGAAAGACACTGTTTCCTTGATGTTAAAGGATAAAATACATCTGTTGTGAGCTGTTGCTCCTTCTTCTCTCCTGGAATATAGAAGTCATGCCTAACGGTACAGCTGGCCCAAACCTGAGCCCCCAGTGGCCATGGACCTGCCACTGGAGCACCAATCACTTTCATGATACTTTAATGCTATTCTTTCCACAAAACATCATTGATCCTGTGATTATAGCCAAATGCAACTTAAGTCAGTCCCTTTCCAGCTTTGTCTGGAGCTTCAGGTTTCTCTATAAAGTGAAAGGCATGCCACAGCTTCCTCCTCAAACAAAGATGTGAAGCTTATGTTCTTCTGAAATCGATACCCAAAATGTGCAACGCAAACATAAAGCTTCATTGTTACTTTTTCCTTAAGAATCTAACGCACTGAGTTGAAATGGCAAGATGAAGTGATATCACTGGCTACGAATGGAACTTCAGCAATATTTTTCATAAACAAATCCCTAATAAGAGAGACAAACTCCTTATGTGTTCCCTCATATGAATATACATATATATTAGAGAGTCATGAAACTAGAAGGAAGAAAGAATATTTTGAAAAGAGTAAGACTAAGAGAAGGGAGAAAAGAGGGCAAAGGGAATACATGTGGCGTGGAAGCAAGTGTGGGACTGCTTGATCACATTCATTCTGGGAGGAGGAAAGACTGAGTCTGCAGTCGTCACCCAGATGAGGAGGAAGCAGGATGAGAATGCCTTGAAGATAAAAGGTACCAAGACATGTGGCTAACACAGACAAGAATTATGGGTTAATTTAAGATGTAAGAGTTAGTTTAAAAAACATGACTAAGCTATTGGCCAAAGAGTGTTATTATTTGGGTCTGGGTGGCCAGGAAATAAATGAACAGTCTCTGTTTACAGAAGCAGAAGAGGATTCTCTGGAAGAAGAAAAGAAACCATCCAGGGAATAGGAGAGGGCTTTGAAGAAGAACACATGAGGACAAAGGGCAATGGCACACATGTATGGAAATGTCATAAAGAATCCATCACATTGTATACTAACCTAAATACTGAAAGAATAAGGCTTGTGGGGATTAGAGAGGTCCTTAGTTGGTAAGGTGCTTGTCATACAATCATGATGACTTGAGTTTAAACCCAGTACCCACATACACACAAAAAACTGGGCATGGTGGTTCACACTTGAGAGGCAGAGACATGCAGGTCCCTCATAGTTACTGGCCAGCTAGCCTAGATTAATTGGCAAGCTTAAGGCCAGTACAAGACCCTGCTTCAAAAACACAAGGGAGACAACACTTGAGAAATGAGGTTGTCCTCTAGCTTCCTCACGCATACACACATACATACATACAAGCGCAGGTGTACTTGTAGACAAAAGAACAGGCATACACATGCACACAGACAAAAGAAAGGTACATTTTTGTAAGAATTAACTTATGACTCAGCAATATAATAAATGTTTGAAATATTTCCCTATGCAATGTTAATTTGAAGGAATCGTGTGTTTTCAAGACAATTCTGGAAATCTAAATATAAGCCCATTAATAGCAAGATGAATGCAATGCCCACACTGCATCAGCTGGTGGCACCTGTAAACTATGAGGGACTGCACAGGCCCTGGGGTGCTATTACTGAGCATGCACTTAGCACTTCGCACAGGAAGTATTAGGGTATCTATTCTGCACAACTGTGTATCTACTTTCAAATCAGACTCCATGCAGGAAGTACCTCTCCCCACCAAGGAGATTTAAAGCCTTCTTCTATCTTCACAAGACACAGAAGATAGCACTTACAGCAAAGACAACACAGATGGAAATGTTCCGGCTAGAGATACATTATGTGACCACAGAAAGCCATTTGCAAAAAACTCAAGAAAGGAAGCCATACTTAGAAGTGCACAGATAAATTAAGCCTCTGCTCTCTACCTAAAAATTGGAATTCAGAAGCAAAGAGGAAGTCGTATTTATAAAGCGCCTTCAACAAAACGCAGATATCCTCACAGCTGCAAAAATGCCAGGAGGATCAAGTCTGGAGCAAAATTATCTCCGTGTCCCTGCAGGTTAATGACTGTCATCAGAACATGTCACTTTGTTGACACCTGAGATCAGGATGAGAATACACTGCATGGCTTGGCCACACCACAGTTCATTGTTTGCAAGAATGTACAGAAAACTACGGAATAATCATTATCAGATTTGAGTTCTTTTACTCATGACCAATCATTGATATTGCTACTACTAACAATATCCATCCTCCATTCCCTGCTTGCTTTATACCAAGTATTGTCCTATGATTTTTATATGTACTAAGTCATTTGACCTTCCGAAATTCTAGATTAAGAGTATCTGTACTACCCCCATCCTATGGATGATGGGAATAAGTAACTTGTCCACAAGCTAATGTATGACAGAGTTGTATACAGTCTCACCCTAAACCACACCACCAAATGTACATAGACGCTAATATCCAACAAGTGGGGCTCATTCATGGCTTTGACTTAGTTGTGTGAGTCAAGATCTCATCCTTTAGTATGGATAAACTATGTAGCTCCTCTTTAAACATGATCATAAGGCAGATGTAGGTTAACATATGCTAGCAATTTACTCTCATTGCCTTTTGCTGTGAAATGAATGATCCCAAACTCAAAGACTTGAAAGGATAACTCTTTCATTCAGTAATGAATCCTCAGTCAGAAGAGGGCTGCTCTCTGGAAGACATGTTATCAGCTGGGGTGGCTGAGAAGCTGGAGGTGGACTCACCCTGTGCCTGCAGGCCATCTGCACCTCATGAGTTAATGTTCGCTGTCAGGTAGGACCTTGTTTGGGCAGCAAGCCAATATACCTCCATGTTTACTCACAGGTAGCTGGATGGTTTCCAAGAGCAAACATCCCAAAAGAATAAGGTGGAAGCACTTGACAATTTTGTGACTTCGCTTCTGAACTCAAATGCATCACTTCCAGGTCCTTGTCAGGCAACCCAGATTCAAAGAGGAAAAGGTGTTCTAAAGAGAATGTGCTGGGATACGGAATCCACTGAAGCAGGCTACTCTACAGCATCAGAACAAGACAATGAGGACATTACAACATCTAAGAAAAATAGACCTAACACAACAAATAATAAAATTAAATGTCAACCGTATCCTATTATAAATAACTATCTTGTGAGTTATTTTAAGAATAAAATATGCACTATATAAATTTCTTCTATTATAGGATTCAAAATGATTTATAATGTCATTGCATCTAATTCAATTTCAACCTTCTAGGAATCAAATGTGAGGCCAAATCACCTTTCTAATGGGAATAGTTAAGGAAATAAGGGCTGGTATTGTTAAAGATTAGATTTTTCCATCAGCATGTTAAAGGAGAAAAACGAGCACTGCCATTCAGGCTTCCAAAGATAAAATGTCATTTTCAGTAACACCTACTACCTTTGAGACATTTCATCTCTCCCTAAAAAAAGCACCGTAAATCAAAATCTTGTTTCACTTCACCAAGATGGCATGTCATTTGTAGATCGTTCTCTGAGGGCCCTAGAAAACAACTTCATCACAGTAGCCCCTGTGCCTCCGCTCAATAGCCAGCAACAGCATTGATTTCCCTCTGATGACAAGCACTCAGGAGCACCCATGTCGAAAATCCAAGTCATCTTTGTAAATGTCTGTATGCTCCTCCCCTCATTGCCCTTCTCACCTGGGGACACTGCCCTCAGCTGAAATGCCTTTTCCCTAGCTGACCTATATCTTAGATGTTACTTCACCCAAATGCAAATCTTGGCTTCTATACTCCCTCTGGATTTACCCTCAAAGCCCCAGAAATTGATATAGTGGTGTTGGGAAAAAATAATCGTGGGTGAAAACTGTCTGAAGGCATTCGAAATAACAAACGGGAAGTCCATGAAACTCAAAGTCACATAAATGTAAAGAGACTGCATAGGAGTCCCAGCCACTTAGGATCTACTGGGCAAATAAAGAACTCAAGGGATTACAGGGACCATCTTGGCGTAGAGAAAAGCATAACATAGGTTGGAGAAGGTGAAGCACGTAATAATGGAGCTGAATTCCTGGATGTTTCGAGATGAGTGGGACGTAAGGATGAACAAATCAGTATATCAAAGCAGCAGGTGAGAAAAAAAGAGATATAATTTAATTCCTTCCCCATGAGAACGAAGGCAGCGTGCAGACGAGTTCTTCTTCTCTCCCATAGCTCTACCACTTAGAAGAGTTTGTGTCTGCGAGGAGTCATTGCAGAGGCAGATGAGCAATACTGGAAAGTGTGAAAAATCTTCAAGACAAAACAGTGAAACATTAAGGGTCCAGCCTCGCTCTTCTAAGAGGCCCCTTCTCTAGAACTCAGCCTTCTTGTCAAGGCATCCACTCTCCTGCAGCCCGCTCTTGGCGAGAGGATAACTCAAGTGCAGACCTGGGTCTCCACCACGTAAGTGAGGGAACACAGCTGCCCAAAAAATATCTGCCCGTACCAACTTGATCGCTCACTGTCCAGTTCCTCCCCTTCTGGAAACAGACATGACCTACAGCCTGGACTGTTCCACAGCTTGTTGAACTGATGCCTCACTAAGAGGATCCTAAGTCCCAAAGTCATCACCAAAGACAACCGTTTCACTCTCAGCTTCACGGGCCCACTAAAAACTAACATAGACCATGTCTGTCCTTCATGGGAATTCTTTCTTTCTGTGAGAAAACATTTCTTGCAAAGACCCCTTCTCTCTACGGGTCCTACCCACCACCTTGTTTTAAATACCCACTCAATAACGCTGATGGGAATAGCCCGGGAGAGCCAGGGATGAACTCCTTATGCCCTGCATCGGCCTGGACTGCTAGCCTCACTTCACTCATTAACCTGCTTTCTATGGTCCAATCACTTAAGTCCCAGAGCTTCTGTATCCTCATTCATAAAACTAGAGGTCAGGAGTAGAAAAATGAACTAGCCTCTTCCAATTACAAAGTCTCCAAATCAATAAGTAATTAAGAAAAAACTCCAAACAGTAATCTTTCTCAATGGTGCAAAATAATGTAGAAAGTTAGTTCTTTCTTGCAATTGAATGGTGCTGCTTACTTCTTAGACTAATAATTAAGTAAATATTTAAAATCTCTCACTATATGCAAGGTGCTGCGTCACTTCGCTGATGTTTCCAAATGTGTATTTTTGAATAATATCTGTTTGAGTTTAGATCAGTGTTTTGGGAATCTTTAGATTATTGTTCCAGACCCTGAAAGAATTTATGGTTTGTTTACTTATCCAATTATTCAAGAGAGATAAGAAGGTAAGTGCTTCTTAATATACTCTGGGCCAGGAGAACCTGACTTGCTTGCCTTGTAGTAGAAGGTGCTGCCTTCATGAGACTGGCTAGCATGGCTAAATTGAAGACCTTGAAGGATGGAAAGAGGAGGAGTAATAGTAGCTAATATCTATATACATCTTTTTAGAAACTAAACGGTACCTTAACTAACAGATGTATGTACTTGCTATGGACCAATTCAAAGTCCCAGCTTGACAACCAGTCACAAAGAAAGGCATTATTTGTCCCATAAACAGATTACAAGAGAGAGAAGAGGCTGTAGGAGATGCTGAGAATCACCAATTTCTGGCTTCAAAGCTGTCATTACCAGAGGGCCTAGTGATTTCTAAACATAGTCTACCATATCTGTCTCTGAGTGAATTTGCGCGTAGATCTGTACGGCTTCAGTGTACCTGCATCCATTCACTGATATTCCTTTTCTGTTCTTCCTTGAGGTAAAGAGCCACGGTCCAGTCCAGAAAGATGCGACTGAACAAATGCAAGGAACTTCTGTCTCATCGGAAGCAGCAAACCTGAGAGTTGTCACAGTGACAGTCAGAGTGTCCTTTGGAGGGAGACATGCCTGTGCACATCTTCTTCCCCAAGCAATTAAAGGGGTATCTGGTCTGTTTGCCTCCGGGGTTTGGAGCAAGACCCATCTGTTTGTGCACTTACAGAAGTGGCCTGATGACAAAATTACCTTCAGTTCCTCAGATGAATACAGCCAAACAGGCTATTAATCATCATTAAACAAAACCTTTGTCTCATTCTTATATGCCATGTTTAAAGCCAAATATGGTCAGATTAATTTACAACATTCCAAAGCTAAGCTCCAAACTGGCTTTGGAAGCCCAGTAAACACTGCCGCTGCATAAGGAAGAAACTAATGGGTGATATTAGTTGTTGGTGGGAAAGGGAATCTCCGGCTCAAACACGACAAGGCTGGCAGCACCCAGATCTGTAATGGAGCGTGAGTTACACTGAAGGAATGAATATGATCAGCTCTATTGACTGCTGCAGAGACAAAGCAGGGAGGAAAAGTATATGTGGTTAAAAAGCAAGCGTAACGTCCCAGGGAGAACAGGCTACAACTGCGCGGTTGTATTTATTCTTATGATTCCAGAGAATTCAGGTAAATAATAATGCTAGTTTTAGAATCCCCGTAGTATTCCTATTCTTGACTAGCACCATATCAAATATAACTCCTTAACAGGCAATATCATAACAAGGGTAAAACTAATGACTGCCTACAGTGTTTAAAGGTTGTAAATTTAGGGAAGTAGGAAACTTTTGTTGTTGTTGTACTTGGGAAAGAAATCAAAGTTGTTGGGGAGAAAAAGTTCCGACTACATTCTAGGCTTAAGTCAGGCTTGAAGAACACAGATGTAATCCATATAAACTAATATTTAAAGAGATCATCTCGAGGACGAGCATGGATCTGGGCAGAATGTTTGATTACTGCCCTCATAAAGGAAAACACCGAGCTCATCTGCCACTGGGAAAGAATGGGAGGAAACGGGGAAGCTGGTGCTACTGGGAACTGGTCTGTGGATTACAGCCATGAGGATCCGTAACACTCATGACTGCCCACAGATGGCTGCCCTGTTCCTCCCTCATATGGTGCCCACCAGAGCTCAGGGAAACTGCACGCTTGCTCAATCAAGATCACTCACTAATGTAATTAAACCAAGAGTGAAAATCATTATATCTATCCGTTCTACTACACAAGTATGTCTAAATATAACATAAAACAGTCCTCGAGATGGGGTTTCTTAAAGACAAACTATCCTAATGAGTAATCAGATTTCAACTCAAGTTATGTAGACTCTACAGAAAGTCTATAATGGAAATGATCAATTAGTGATGATTAGGGACGTGACTTCTTTTGCAAATTAGGTAAAATAATACATTCTGTCACACAGAGTGGGGAGGAGAGAAATATTTCTCTCATATAGCTGAGTGCTTATCAAATCAAGTGGTTATCGGGAAGGCTCACAAATCAACTAAAGTGGGCTCACAGAGGCTGAACCCACAACCAGGGAGCCTGCATGGGACTGACCTAGGCACTCTGCAAATATGTGACAGCTGCTTAGCTTGCTCAGACTCCCAACAGCGGGAACAGGGGCTGTCTCAGACTCTTTCACTGGCTCTAAGCTCCTACTACTCATACTGGGGCTCCTTGCCCAGCCTTAGGACATTGGGAGGTGCTCAGTCTTACTGAAACTTGCTAAGTCATGTTTTATTGACACTCATAGGAAACCTGTCCTTTCCTGGACGGAGACAGACGAGGAGGGGATTGTAGAAGTTGGAAGGGAGAATGGGGGAGAAGGACTCGGAGGAAAGGATGCAGGGTGGAGGCTGTGGCCAGGACGTAAAATAAATAGATGAATAGAAAAGTCAAGTGGTTATATAAATTAATTTGAAGAGTAAAAGTAAAATAAAGAATTACTCATAAGGAGTTTATTCATGTCAGCATATAATCACCATTTCTAAGTGAAAGAGCACCAGGAAAATATATTGGACAAAACAACTTCTTCAACAATGGAAAAGGCACGCACAAGTTTTGTAAAAGCTAAATGATTCATAATAATGGCACTGGAATAAAGCCAGCTAGATATTTAATGGGGATCTAATGCAGCACAGAAAAAAATTCAACCCACCCTGAAATACACTTAGTGGTATAAGCATAATTTAATCCATAGCAACTGTGTCGATGAGAACCATGCTATTTCTCAAACAGAACAATTCTTGAGTTCTCCAGGGTGTATTCAGCCAGAGACCATCTCAATTTGGATCCCAGTTAACAACACTAGTGGGAGACGTTGGCCTCGATTCCAGCAGTTTCATGAATAAGAACATGCTTTGACAAAATGGAATGTCTCCAAACACCACCCAAAACTGAATTTAAAAAATACACATTTCAAAGAACAGTTGAAATACTTCTGTCTTCAAATTTACAATTGTGGAGATAGAGCCATAGTCTGCAGTCATTGGGTCTTGAATTCTGTCCTCTTGAAGGGCATTCCACAGCTAACATGGACAACCAGGGATGTAGGAATATAAAGATGATTCAGATTCACAGGGATCCGTGGATCTCTTTAAGTCTGTGAGCTTGTTCTCTGTGTTCTCTATGGGTCTCTGGGGGCTAGTAGTTCTATTGAGTTGAATACAACTGAGTATAAGAACATGAGTAATCAGGTTGTGTTTGATACCCACACCTTACACTAGACATGTGAGACTCACGTCCTAGGAAAATGACACTAAAGCTTATTAAGAATTTTCATGTTGTTTTGTTCTTCTGCACATGCATGCATGTGTGTGTGGTATGCATGTATATTTCATTACATAGGTTGATGGAGGTGGGTCTTGTATCTTATCTGTTGCTTTCATTGGTTAACTAATAAAGAAACTGCCTTGGCCCTCATAGGACAGAAAATTAGATAGGCGGAGTAGACAGAAGAGAATGCTGGGAGAAAGAAGCTGAATCAGAGAGTCGCCATGATTCTCCCACTCCAGACAGACGCAGGTTAAGATCTTCCCTGGTAAGCCAGCTCGTGGGCTACACAGATTATTAGAAATGGGTTAGATTAATATGTAAGAGCTAGCCAATAAGAGGCTACAGATAACGGGCCAGGCAGTGTTTAAAAGAATACAGTTTCCATGTAATTATTTCGGGCATAAGCTAGAGCTAGCTGGCGGCCGGGCTGGCGGCCGGGAGGCGGGGTCGTAGGGAAGTGGCCTGCAGCTCCTCACTACACTAGGTATGTGTGTATGTATGTATGTATGTATGTATGTATGTGTGTATATATATACATACATCAATTTGACATCCTATGTCTTTCTCAAGCATTCTCCTCTTGATTTATTAAGATGGAGTCTCTTGCTGAGCCTGAGCTCTCCAACTTGGCTAGTCTGGTTAGCCAGCTTGCCCCAGAGACCCCCCTGTTTCCAGTCTCTAAATTCTGGAAATATAGGCAGCCACTATCCCTGTTAGGAATGCAAACTCCTTACACATACATGGGATACACTTTATCTACTGAGCCATCTCCCCAACCCCTTGCTTTGTTATTAATATAATTTAATTCCTTTGCCTTTGGATGAATATCAGTTCTGAATACAATGAAACAGGCAGTTGGCTCTTTTAGAGAACTGAAAATACCAACAAGTACTAAATATCTTGGTAAATATGTTGTTAGTAAACAAAAATTTAAGGTTAGACATTTGTTACAAATCAAAGCCTAACACACAGAGCACTCCAACACACAGCAATCAGAGTACATCCTTCTCAAGCACTTGTGGCTCAATCCTTGAATAGACCCAATGGTAAGCCATCAAATAAGCTGCATATGCATGCATGCGCACACATGCCCCCCCCCCCAGGAACTGGTGGTATACAAAGTCTGTTTTATGAGAAGAATGAAATAAAAAATAAAATCAGTAGCAAAAAGAAATCAAGACACTTGACAGATATGCAGACATTTTAAAATGTATTTCCAAATAAAAATGCATTAAGGAAGGCATCACAAAAATACCAATAAACACTAACATGCATGCAAATGAAAATCAAACACAGGGAATTTGACGAGATGCAGCAAAAGTAGTACTTGCAGGGAAGTTTCTAGATAAAAAGGTCTATCTCGTGGAAACACTGAGGCAAAGAGCTACCCTCTCATTTAAGACATGAAAAAAGGAAAGATTTCTAGCAAGCAGAAGGAAAATGATAGCTATAGAACAGAAATAAAACAATCAACAAAACAAGAAGACTAGATTTTTGAAGTGGGTACAAAAGAGAAGACTCAATTTCACTAAGCTCAATACTGAATGAGGAGATGCTACTACCATCAGCTGGATAGAAATTAAAAGGATTATAAGACAATCCTCTTGCCTGATCCCATGGCTTGAGAAGCCTACTTTCTTTCACAACTCAGGACCTCCTGCCCAGGAGTGGCACTGCCCACAGTGGGCGTGGCCCTCCCACATCAATCCTTAATCAAGAAAGAGAACCCGCAGACACACCCACAGGTCAGTGTGACAGAGCAGTTCCTCAGCTGAGGCCCCTTCTTCCTAACTGAGTCTGGGTGGTGTCAAGTTGACAAAACTTAACTGACACAGATGCAAACTATCAAAGTCAGTTCGATAAGGAAGGAAAATCTGAATAGAACCCCCAAAGCAAGAAATTAGATCAGTATTTTTGGGGGAAACTAATGCAAATGTGCAGAAATTATTCAAAGCCAGAGCGTTTAGAAGTTCACTCTTTGAGGCCAGTATGGAGACAATATGAGAATCAGACAACTTAAAAAACATCAGAAATTGTTATAAAAATCTACAGGCTGTTATTTCTTAGAGAAATACAAGCAAAAATCTCCAACTGAACAACAAACATGTTCTAAAAATATACATTTTAAAAAAGTATATGAAACAATCAAGTGATATTCATCCCATGAATGCAAGGTTAATCTACCATATAAACAGAACAATGGACTAAATCACACGTGATAATATTAACAGAAACAGAGTGATATTTAACAATATGAAACATCTAGCTGGAGCTGCGGGGGCACACAGCTTTAAACCCAGCACTTGGGAGACAGAGGCAGGTGGATCTCTGTGAGTTCAAGGCCAGCCTGGTCTGTAGAGTGAGTTCCAGGACAGCCAGGACTGTCTCAAAATACATATATAGGAAACACTTTTCATGGTTAACAAATTAATTAAAGTTGGAATACAAAATTTATCAATCAAAAAAGCACATCTATGAAAAAGCTCCATAATTGTGAGACTTGTGTTCTTTCTCTAAGAGATGAGGAGATGACAATGGTATCCCCCACTCTCCCCAGTTCTATGTACTATAGGGTCCCCCACTCTCCCCAGTTCTGTGTACTATAGGGTCCCCCACTCTTCCCAGTTCTGTGTACTATAGGGTCCCCCAATCTCCCCAGTTCTGTGTACTATAGGGTCCCCCAATCTCCCCAGTTCTGTGTACTATAGGGTTCAACCAGAACAGGCAGCATAAAGAAATAAAAGGCACATAGACAAGAAGTAAAAGGTGTGTATATAAATATAAGTGCCATATTTGCAAATGGGATCTTATATATTAAAAATTCTGAGATCTGTTTTAAAGAAATATTCAAATAAATTAATGAGCTCAACAAAGTGGCAAGGTATAATATAAATACTCATAAATCAACTCATGTATACATTTTTATTAAATATAATTAAATTTATGATGGCTTTGAAAGTGAAAAATTACATAGGAATAATTTTAAGAAAAAAATACACAAAACTGATAATTGAATACTACAAAACATTGTTGAAATGAAAGACAACTTACATAAATGGAAAGATAAACCATATTCATAAATCAGATGACTTAAAACCATTATAACTACAACAATTTTTCAGCCAACAGTGCTTGTACACTCTCCGTCAAAACCTCAGCTCTATGTTTTAAGCTGATCTTAAATTTTTCATTGAAATTAAAGGGACTCAAAATGGTCATTTTAACTGAACAAACTTAGAGAAATAAATCTTTTATTGCAAAATTACAATAATCAAGTCAATACAACTCTAACTTAAAGGTAGGTACACAGCTTAATGGGATGGAGTAAATATTCTAGAAATAGAACCTTAACCTATCAGTAAATGAAAATCAACCACCTATACAATAAAAAATTAAAATTATATGTTTTAGGAACTAGTATTCAAATAAAAAACTAATACTTTAATTCAATGATAGAATGACCACTAAAAGTGAAAATAGGGAAATGATTTGAGCAGGAGTTCTTCATAGAAAGTCCACTGTCAAGGAAATTAATATCAAAGCTGCAATGAGATACCAACTGATCTCTACACGAACAGTAGATCGCAAAGACAGGTGCTTATGTGTTAGATATACCAGGAACGCACACAATGCAAGGGAGGACAGAAAACAGTAGTGCTGGCTTTGTGAAACATTCTGGCACTTGTTCAAATCTTTAACCACAGAGTTACCATGTGATCCAGCAATTTCATTCCTAAATTACACTCAAAAGAAATGAAAGCCTGTCTTAAGAAAAACCAGAAAGGACCATTCCAGCATTATTCATTATCAAAGAGTAAAAGAAAACCCAAATGTCCACCAACTGAATAATGAATAAGCACAACAAACCATATCCACATCATGGAATCCCTTCTGCCAATAAAAATGAAGGGCTGATACAATTAACCGTGTAGATGAACCTCAAAAAACATGCTAAGCAAAAGAAGCCAAGTCATGAATGACCATTTATTGATCAAATACATGTATGTAAAATGGCTCCAGCAGGCAAATCCATAAATAGAGCTGATTAGCAGTTCCTAAGGATATCATATGTTTGGGGCTTTATCTATATGGTTTCTGTTGGTGTATCAATAAAAATGTCTCTCAAAAATGTGATGAGGAAGCTCAACCAATCACATCTGGTTAGGGTATGGCCTCCTGGAGCCCAGGTAGAAAATCAGGGTATATAGGTGCGTACTCTCTCTACACAGTGCTCGCCGGACCATTTTGGATTTCGGACCTCCCACTTTTGTAGCATGAGTTCCCCCCTTTTTCAATTATTAAATTATATCTGTTGTTCTTTAGCTGGTCTGGTTATTTATCATACCGACCGAATATGCCAACACGTACAAAAATGAGTTGGGATTAATCACTACAGAATTCTGAATATACTAAGAGCCACTGCATAGGACCTTTTAAAAAGAGTACATTTAAGTGATGTGTTTCAAAATAAGCAAAGTGTGGAATAGGAGAATTTTACTTCAGTAAAATTGTTAGAAATGTAGATCAAAGCTCCGAAACACACATTTTAAGAAGAAAGAAATAAAACCAAAACAGAGTATGGGAAGGAGGCTTTGAAATCTGAAGGTCAGCTCTTCTAAGACACCATATGTCACCAGTCTACACACCACTCCCCTGTCACAGGAAGAAAACAAAACAATCAAGCCAGACAAACACCCTTACTCCCTGACAACGGCGACAGCAGCGCATAGAGGAAACAGGAACTTGTGCCCAGCAGAAAGAGACTTACTCATTCTAAAAGACAACAAAAGGATGGTAGAACACCAAACTGCACACACACACACACACACACACACACACACACACACACTACACTACCCACACAGTTTCCATTTTCATGACAGTATTTAAGAACAGGGGTGAAACTTTACCAACAACCTGCCTACCAACCCCCACACCTCATTCCAACCTAAGCAAAGGTGTTCTACCTCACCAGCAGGATCCGCTGCAACCTCATATAAAAGGAAGAAGGTACTAACCTGTCAAGTTTCAGGAATTGTGGCAATGATTCATCAAACAGCCTCCCACTGAAGACCTAAGATGAGACACTTGGCAAATCCTGGATAGAACAATGGTCACAAAAAACAGTGACCCCTTCCTTACTGTTCAACACTGGATGTAGTGATCTGTCTATAGAGAAGAATTTCAAAGACGAATTCCCACACAAAGCTGGAACTCAAAGGGGCATTGCCTTGGAGTTCTAAGCCAGTCCTTTCCTAGACTTGTCTGACAACAGGGCATGAGCCATGCAGCATGTGGATCTTTGCCGAAGCTGCCAAGATTCCAAAACATATTGTCTCTACCAAATGAGAAGAAGCAGAAGAAAAGAAACGGGCGGAAACAAAAAGCCAAGGTGAAAAATGAACTCTGCGCCAGAGCAACACAAAATACTTTCACACTGCAGAAAACAGAGTAGGGATGAAGAACAAACATGAAAAAGATGCCCAGAAACAGAAATACAGACTGAAGAGAGGCAACCACGGTGAAGCTCTGAGTGTCGACGAGTAACAGACATCTGCAAAGAAGAAATGACAAATGAACCACACTTAAGGGAAAGAGTGGATCCTCTAGTGACAGAGTATTGCAATCTTGGAGTAAATAATTCTTCAAGACAGAAGGGTATTTTTCAAAGACCACATAATTGACAGTCTCTGGGATGGAGCTCCAAACCCATGGAATAGCTTCTAAATGATTTTATTAATAACGAAACTTCCAAAATACAGCCATACTGGTAGAAGCCTCCCAAAACCCTAGAGACTGCCAAGTGATCAACAAGTTCTCTCTAAAAACAAATCTCGTAGTCATTCCCACAATTTGCAAAATTTCAAATTTCTAACAACAAAATAACGAGGTTTGGATTCTTCTCTCCAGTAACAAATGTCATGAAGCAACAGGGCAGTGAATACAGAGTGTTACACAAAACAATAGCTACTAGCCATATGTGGCGCTTTAAACAAAGAAAGCAAATCAAATGAAACTTTCAGCTTTTCGGAGGCGCTAGCTATGCTTCCAGAGTTCAAAATCCACAAGTAGCCACGGGCCACTGTGCAGAACAAAGATACAGACCTTTTAATTCTTCCAGGGTTCTGCAGAAAAGGTTAAAGCATGAAGTCTTCAATTTAGTTTGTGGGTTGGGGTCATTGTCATTCCGTAGGGAGGAAAGTTTCATTTCCCCTGCCTCAATATCACAAGTATTTACAGGTATACACCAGCACATACGGCTTAATAAGAATTACTAGGTAATTACATAGGCAACTTGGAATTTTTGATTTGAAAGTGAGAATACATTTCAGTTATGCACACATTACAGGAAGTATACACCAAGGTACCTTTTGGGGAAGGGCTATTTTAGGCATGCAACTCAGATGACTAGTCTCATTTTAAATTCATGACCACAAATCCCAAAGAGGCACTACGAATTGCCTGGAATCCCACTGCTGATCCCTGACAAGTTCATTTCACACAACCATTTCTCTACTCAAACTTTCAAGCGAGTATCCCCTGGCCGCCAGCTATCCCCGCCTCTCTCCTAATCCTACAGACATTATTATTATAATAAGACGCTCTCTTATTCTTCAAAGGGAAAAAAAAAAAAAAAAAAAAAAAAAAAAAACAGGCTAGGAACCACTCCCACCGCCTCAGGATATCGCCTCCCTTTACAAAGGAAAGGTGCCACATTCTGACAAAGACCAGCTCCCTCATGTGGAAGGGGACCCTCTGTTCATGCCCAAGTGCCCGCTGCTGCCATTAGCTCTTCTGTCCTAGTAACATCAGCACCTCCCCTCTTCCGGGTCAAGTCCACAAAAGTAACAAAACATGTTACAATGCATTTTTTACAAAAAGGTAGGGATATTTCATATCCTTAAGCTCTGACCCCAATTTCACGGCTCTTCTTCAGGCTGCTGATCTTCGGTACTGTTTGAGGACACTCACACAAAGGCGCCCACGTTTCCAGTCGTCAGTATCTGTCACATGAGGGCTTTTCTTCATAGCAGAATTGTAGAGGAAAACAGTCCCAAGAAGGTGCAGACGGTGTATAAACACACACCCTGAATGTAATAAGTAACAGTAGTAATGGTAATGATTTATCTACAGTAATTTGAATTTTGGATTGTCTTGGTCAATTTTCATAGGAATTCAATTTTAATGTTATTTTAAAGTTTCAAAAACAAGACAAAAGAAAGTAACATCTTTCCCAAGGACACTCAACCAAGGAGTAGTATAGCCAGAAAGGAGCCAGGCAGGCTCTCGGCCACTACTTGATACAGTTTCTCTATATAACAGGCATTCACAGACATTTTTTGTATCTTTATTCAAGTAAGGCTTGACCAGGCTACTAAGAAGCAAAACAAAGACATAGCTTGAAATGTTCAGCCCTTAATGGGGCATCCACACCACACTCCCTCTCCCCCAAACAGAGGGATCACCACAGAGGGGGCGGAAGGAAGATGATCAGAGACAGAGATTGGTAGACCTGCTGTAAAAGTGTTTGCTGAAAACGAGAGCCCCATTGTATACACAAGAGCTCACAAGTGCTAAGGCCGAATGCACAGACCTGTATAAGATCAAGCCAGTTCAAATTTCAACTTATGCTGGGGAAGGACTCAAGAAACCCAACCCCACGGTGAGGAGCTATTGGCAGTTGATGGTCACTGAGGAAGGGAGCATTTTCTTCATGGCTGCAGCCCTAAGTAGGTTGCCTATGGTCAGGTGGATGGCTCTCTACCCGTGCAACAACCGAACTCAGAGGTTTGAAACAATGAAGGACATAAAATTGTGAGAGGGATATAGTTGGGGAAGGAGTTGAAAGAGTTGGAGGGTAGGGACTGGAGGTGAGATTTGATCAAAACAAACTATACCCTTGGCAAAAAATTCTCAAAAGAACACCCACTTTAAGATTAAGAAAGTGAATACTTAAACCAACTAAATATCATACAGGTAATGACAGAGAACACTGAAATTATACAGCCTAGAACTGTCTCATCAACACAGATATGAGGGAAAAAAGGGAAAGCTAAGAGGTAAAAGGTAAACGATCTCTTATATGATAGACAGTAAACACAAGAATAGGACAAAGTGAAGGGAAGACGCGCCCTGGCATGCACTCAGTGTCTGCCGAGAGACACATCTGAACCAGATGCTCACAATGCTGTACTGAGAACCTACTCCTCTGCACATGTGAGTCTGGCTTCTTCCACCCACAGCTTTTTCTCATTGTAAAGCCCCCAAAGTTTCTTCTTCCCTCGTTCCCATAAAGTCCTTGTGGATTCGGAAGCTCAAAGACATCTTTCTTTTGTTCATTTTAAAATCTATGGTTCCAACGAACAAAGAGGCAAGCCACAGGACAGCACTTGTTCATGACTTTATTTCTTTTATCCCTCCCAAGTTTACTGCCACACTGAGCCAGTCTGGAACCTTCTGAGGAAGGTAATTCTATCCTGTGGTGTTTTTTGTTTTCTGTGTGTTATGAATAAATTAGGTAACTGTAAAAAGCACCAACAGTACCACAAATAATCAAGTGCCAAACACCAGGGCAGCACCATACGAAATTAAAATATCACAATTCTATGGACACACACTATTAGGAGTGAGTCATGTGTTCTCCATCTTTATTTCATTCCGAGACAAATAGACATACTGTAGCCATCACTCACATAACTATTTTCCACTATTGCATGTCTGCTAAGTGTCTGCTAAAAATGTCTCGTGAAGATATTTCTGCCCGCCACAAGAGCAACCTTAAATATGCCATCTAGTCCTTCAGTGAGCCTTCAGCCAATTATAGACATCTGAACTACATTTTTCTGGTGACATTTCATATTAGCTCTGCACACCATCTAGCCTGGACCACTTTCCCCCCTATACCCATGCTCATGAAGAACATGGGTAACTTAAGATGGGTCATGAGATGATGTCAACCTTTGACAATCCTCTGTGGTTGGAAGAATTCACTATAACTTTTTTCTCTTCTGACTTGCAGATTATGAATATTCTGGGATGGAATGAATTTTGCCCAGTCTCATGGTCTGTGGTTGTCAGATTTAGAAAACTCAAACATAGGAAGTTTGCTTTTCTTTGAATTTTATATAAACAGTGAGTAATGTTTTATATAAGGT
This sequence comes from Alexandromys fortis, assembly GCF_014885135.2. NCBI lineage: Eukaryota > Metazoa > Chordata > Mammalia > Rodentia > Cricetidae > Alexandromys > Alexandromys fortis. The sequence goes on along the minus strand of NW_026068040.1, from coordinate 1,935,274 downwards.
TGCCCCATTCAGGATTTTATCCTTGATTATATCCAAGAATTATTTACCTGAAATTCACATTTATTTTATTTTGATAATGTATTACATAGCCCAGACTAGCCTAAAACTCCCTATGTAGGGAAGGATGATCTTTGTACTGAGATTTGTTTTTATTGGTGTGTGGACACACACACACATGCCCTATAGGGCCTAGAAGAAGGCAATGGATCCCTTGGAAGTATCCTTACAGGCAGCTGTGATCCACTCAACATCTGTGCCAGAATCTGAACTTGGGTCCTCTGGCAACACTCTTAACTGCTGAGCCATCTCTCTAGCCCAGGAGGGTGATATTGAACTTCTAATCCTCCTGTTTCCAGCTCTCAGATCCTAGGATTGAAGACAGAAGAGTTGTAGTTTATATGGTGTGGAGGATCCAGTGCAGGGCTTCCTCCATGCTGGGTGGTCACTCTACCAATTGAGCTACATCCATAGCAGTGCCCTGCATTTCATCTGGCATCCGGAACAGAAATTGGGCTTCTCATATTCCTGGACCACTACACTACATAGTCACTGATTCCAGGCTGCCTCAGCCTTTGCATTTGTGAAATGCTTCCTGGCTAATCTCACCTCCCCTTCTCTCCATGTCCTTACCCCAGCTCTCTTCCTCCCGGGCTCTTTGAAATGACTTCTGATTATCTCTAGACTTTCCTTAGCTCTTTGCCTTCAAAGAACCTTCGACTAGGGTTTCCCACATAAATTATTCTGGGAGCTTGTGAACATTCCAAACTGTCTTCCACAGGCTCCAGGAGAAAACTGAATCGGGACATCAATATACGTGAACAGTCACCAAAAAGAAGGCGACCAAAGCAAGGCGATGTCTCCTGGGAGACCCACAAGCCTGCATTATTTGACTTAAACACTGGAATCTTTTATAGCCTTTTAATTTGTGTTTCAATTAATTACACACACTAAATAATCAGATTTACTACCTGAAATCATTCTCCAGTCAGTCTCTAGAGCATGTGACCACCTGACTGCCACCTACATGCATTCCTGTGTGGGAACTAGAACCTGAGGCTGATCAGCTGCCGCTGCTACCAACACCCAGCATGTGTGTGTTCCCTCCAGGTCCCCAACCACCACACACTGGCTACTGTCTCATCTGCACCCGCTGTACACACAGAAACCTTGGAGCTTGTGATTCTGCCATGCCAACTTTGCACACGTCCACACCATCAGCCACTCTGGTCCCCTGCTCTTATCTGTAGATATATCAGGAGACGATCAAGCATATTGCACCTACCAGACCCAAGCTTCCGTTATCAGTGCTAGCCACTGTACACTGCCAATGCTGGACAGATGAATATGTTTGCCTCGTTGTAAAATAAAGCTGACTCCAACACAGCACGGTATTTATGTATACAGATAAAGAAAAAATATCCTGAGGAAAGCACATCCTAGGTGATCAATCAAGAGAGTCGTGTGAGGTGTAGAACACTGGAAGTCCTGCATAGCAAATGAACAGCATTGGCTTCAGACTCAACGGAACACATGCAGCACCTCCGTTATTATTAGAACCATGATGGATGCAGTCAATTCTCCTCACTCAAAAGAATTGAAACACAACTACTTTTTTCCTGCTCAAAACATAGTGTTTGTGAATTGTACAATCTGTCAAAAATGGAGTCTACCCGAAGCAAAGCCACTTAAAATCAACAAATCTTCAAGTTGAAATTCACTGACCTAAATATTAAAGAATACAGATGAGACGCGGCTGCAAACGACTGACTGACGGGAGAAAAAACGCTACGCGCCGCAACTCAGCCTCTGAGCTCGCGGGAATGGGGAGCGCCGCTTGCCTTGTATCAATATCCGCTCGCCTCAATGCCTCACAAAGGCTGCTATTCTAGGTGCTAAGTGGAGGGGAAGCTGGCCTTTTCCACGAAGCATTCATTCCACACGGTAAAACAAAGTTCTAGCTTGTTCAGAGCAACAAAACTAATTATGATCTTTTATTACAAAAACCACACATGATTAATGGGCTCATGATTCGGGATATGTGGATGTGGGTGGATTCTGTGTTCTATTCCCGGTTCTGATGGTCATGACTTAGAGCTTAGGGCAACCAACCATACCCCAGGTGAGCTTCCTGGAGCTGGGATTCTCTCCTCTGTTAGTCTTTGCTTTTCTAGTGTCTTTTTCCTCTCTTCTAATGTTTAATGCCAGAGTTTTTTTTTTTCTAAGTGAAAATCCCCTCAGCCACCAGGAGAATTAATGAGGGCACGGCTGGCTTTCTCCCTCAAGGAAGAGATAAGTGAGTCACCACTTTGCCTTTCTGTTCCCACCAGTGCTGGAGTCTCTCTGAACTGAGAAGGGCGGATATCAGTTGCCTGGGCATAGCACGCCAATAAAGGAAGGATCTGCAAGGGTCCACATACAACTTAGAGCCCAAGAATCTCATGTCAACCCCGCTCTCCCGGCACTTCCCCATCATCTCATCCTTGTTCTACCTGCAACTTCTGCTCCTTGCCCCACCCCGCATCCATTGGCTTAATCAGCTTCACATCTCAAGTACCAACTTAGGACCAAAGAAAGGCAGGCTAAGGTTCAAACACTGCATTGCAATGCTTATATTGATCCTTATGCAATTAACTTTTCAAGTATGCAGTTTATGTTGTTAATTCTATAAACCAATGACAACGATCATCATTTTAGCTTCTCCTCATTTCTCTGTCTGTCTTTCTGTCTCCGTCTTTCCCTGTCTCCGTCTCTCCCTATATCCGTCTCAGTTTCTCTGTCTCCATCTCTCTGTCTGTCTGATCTGTCTCCTTCTCTGTCTCCATCTCTCTGTCTGTCTCTGTCTTCGTCTCTGTCTCCATCTCTCTGTCTGTCTGTCTCTGTCTTCACTTGGTCCCAGTGAATAAACAGGAGAAAGTCAGCCAAGTACAGGCATTTAAGATCCTTTGCTCCCTGACTTCCTGCAACGCAGGAAGCTCTTTCCATTATGACATCCCACCATAGAGTACCATACCCTTGTCAGCCAAAGTGAATGCTTTCTTCCTTAAATTGCTTTTGTTGGGGCATTTTTATCGCAGCAGCAGGAAAAGTAACATCACTCTTGATCTCTTCCTGAGCTAGAGGCCCTTAGCCTGGATGGAAAGTGTGGCCCGTTTTCAAAGAGGGTCGTATCCCTGTCACACAGATAGCTTTGTGCTAGGTGCTCTTTTGAAATGTCCAGTCTTCAATGAGTAGCATTCCCTGGAACCTCTGTCTCTCTCCCCTGAGGATCAACAGATCATGTGTGTTGTGGCATTGATGTTCATGATCCATGGAGGATGTCCGCAGCACTGACTAATCTCCTGTGTCAGTCTTTGACTCTATAAACGGGACAGATTTTAGGACCAGCTAGAACCCAGCCTGGGTCACTTCTTCACACAAGACCACTTGCTGAGTGGCCGTGGGAGGAAGTCTGTTCTTTGTGGCATAGATTCCAATCCGCAGTAACAGGAGTAGGCACTGGCTTCCAGCATCGTCTCCTCTCACAGCACTGAGGAAGGAAGCACAGCTTTTGGTGAGATGCGTGTGTGCCCTCTGTCAAAGTTAATTGAAAGATAAACATCTTCCTCCAGGTAGTTAGCCAATCAAGTGAAGCCAGCAGCTAATTACTCTCAAAGAGAAAGGGAAATAATCCCCTATGTCAAGATCTTCAGCAATTAGATAAACAATACCAAATAAATTACATTTTCCACGATCCTTAAGGAAACAATTCATAGCTAATTCAATCTGGGAACACAAGAGTATGGAGTCTTTTAAAACAAAAATAATGATGAAGGTAACAGTTTTACTTGTTGGGTTATTTCACATGGAAGTCTGGGTTTGTAACTGCGCTGCCCAATTGCTGTCTTATCAACTCTAATTTGATGTGTTTTTATTGCATATTAAGCCAAAGTCAATTTCCTAAGCAGAAAGTAAATAATGATGTGTTGAGTAGGCTTATGTGAAAATGAACCCACAGACTTGGTAGTCTTCAAAATTGTTGACTCTGAACAGTATGGCCAACGGACTTCAGACTAGTATACACACACACACGTATGTCCAACGGACTTCAGACTAGTATACACACACACACATATGGCCAACGGACTTTAGACTAGTATACACACACACATTCAATGGACTTCAGGCTAGTATACACACACGCACGTATGGCCAACGGACTTCAGACTAGTATACACACACACATTCAACGGACTTCAGGCTAGTATACACATACACACACACGTATGGCCAATGGACTTCAGACTAGTGTTTGCACACACGTTTTTGTTTATGGCAAAAAGTGATGGCTGCTTCTGCAGATCTCAGTTTTTTTCTTCTTTTTGATGTGTAAGATTGTATGTAAAGTGACAATGTCCTTTATTTTTGTTCCTTTACCACACATAGGCAGAGGCATGGGGAGCTGTCAGCTTTGAGACTGGCGGTAACTTTTCACTGAATATGGAAGGATTGATGGTGTTGAGTCATTTCTCAGAAAGAAAAGTTTAAATACATGCATATTATCCTGTGTCATGGAAACCTTTATTATGATTGATTCTTTAGAACAGCATACTATGCAGATGTTTTATTCATGAGTTATTTCTGCAAAAACTCTGTGGGTTCCTATTTCATTTTCCTCAGCTGAATATGCTATGATTTCAATTTTTTTTGTTAAATTTATCCTTATATAGACAATATTATTTCTGAGATGTTGATGCATGCTGTAGGCCCAGAACACAGCTGTTTGTAAAATTTAATGACTGTTGGCAGCAGTTAAATTCCCATGAGTTGGTAGCAAAGATATCAAAAGCACCCACTGACTCTGCGAGAAAATGCTGTCTTTGACACACATGGCCAAACTGTGATCCTGTTATGTCCCTAATTTTCTTGTTGTGGCAGGGCTGGTGGTGGAAAGGACACTGGAAATAAACGACACTTGACTGACAATAGTGATGAGGGGCAAGGGACTGGTAGTAAATGCATCTCTGTAATGAACTTCTAAGCAGTCTGTAGTCATTAAAGTAATTACAGATTGCATTCTGAATACCTCATCACTTTAGCCCATCCTTCTGATTTTCTTTGCCCTGCTTTTGGCAGGAGGCGGAGCCTGTTTGCATTGCTCTCTGTCAGATAGTAAATGCAATGGAACACTAAAATTTAAGGAAGAGATTTCAAGTTCAAAACTGTAAAGGTCTACAATTGTGGATTGAGAATTATGCTAGGATGCTGATAGCACATTTGGGGATCCCACTTTGGTAAATAAATCTGGATGGATTCTTTCAGTTCCCTGTTCTAATCTTGTTTTCCTGAACTTTGGCAGAAATTGTGTTGAACATTGGTATAGAATGAAAATGTGTGTATGCTTGTATGTGTATTATGTATGTGCATGTGTAATGTGTGTGCGCACATATATGTGTGTAAGGAAGATCATCCTAATTTAAGACATTTTTTCCTTCCTTCCTTCCTTCCTTCCTTCCTTCCTTCCTTTCTTCTTCCCTCCCTCCCTTCCTTCCTTCATTCCTCCCTCTCTTCCCTCCCTCTCCCCTCCCTCTTTCTTTCTTTCTTTCTTTCTTTCTTTCTTTCTTTCTTTCTTTCTTTCTTTCTTTCTTTCTTTCTTTCTGTTTTTATGTGCATCCCTGGCTGTCCTGGAACTCATTCTGTAAACCAGGCTGGCATGGAACTCAGAGATCCATCTGCTTCTGCCTCCCAAGTGCCTGGGATTGTGTGTATGTACAACACGGCGCTGACTAAGGTATCTTGCACACTCTTGCTTGCTCACTCACTCACCACTCGCTCTTCTGTAAGACTTGGGTTTCCCATTTCAACATCAGAGGAAGCTGAAGATGTGCAGTGCTTGGTTTGACCTTGATTCCAGCTATGAATTCACAAGAAGCTCTGCCTGTGTTCACTTTTTCTTTAAATCTAGAAAACTGATCATCTTTAAGAAGTTCACGTGGAAAAGACAAAAAGAATACACACACAAATTTTTTATTGCTTATTTCTGAGTTGGGCCAAATTACACATTGTGTTTCTTCCTCTGTGAAATACTCTAGCTTCTCTTTGTGTTTATCCAGTTAGCAGCTTTTAGAAACAAACCGGAAAGTCCTAAAGGCCGAAGCAACCATAGTGCTCTATGTCAGTGCCAGTTTGACTAGACTGGGGCAACTGTGGGGAACTGAATTGGCCTTAGCTTTTGGTGCTCATATATTTTTACTTTTTTATAATTTTAATTTTAATTTTATTATTACTCTTTTCTATTATTTTCTATTTTTTTATTTTTGAGATTATAATGATATCATTTCTCCCCTTTCCCCCTCCAGACTGTCTTGTATGCTCCTCCTTGCTCTCTTTCAGATTCATGGTCTCTTTTTTTCATTGATTGTTGTTACATGTACATACATATATGCATATATGTACAAGCATATACATATGCATTCCTAAAGATAACCTGCTCAGTCTGTGTGGTACATATGCTGGTGTACATATGCTTTCAGGGCTGGCCATTTGGTATTGTATACTAAGTTGGCGTGGTCTTCCCTGGGGAAACCACCTCTCCCGATCCCAGCTTTCCTTAGTTGCCTGTAGTTCTTTGTGTAGGACTGAGTCCTCGCGAGAGTCCCCCTGTCCACTTTAACACGCCATTGTCATAGTCCTTGTTCGCTCATGTTTTTTTTTTGTTTTGTTTTTGTTTTTGTTTTTTTGTTTTTTTTTATTGAGAAAAGGAAAAAAAAGTTTCCGCCTCCTCCCACCCTTCTCCCCCTCCCCACTCCTCTCCCCCTTTCCACTCCTCTCCCCCTCCCTCTCCAATCCAAAGAGCAGTCAGGGTTCCCTGCCCTGTGGAAAGTCCAAGGTCCTCCCCCCTCCGTCCATGTCTAGGAAGGTGAACATCCAAACTGGCTAGGCTCCCATCAAGCCAGAACATGAAGTAGGATCAAAACCCCTTGCCATTGACCTTGGCTTCTCATCAGTCCTCATTGTTCGCCATGATCAGAGAGTCCGGTTTTATCCCATGCTGTTTCAGTCACAGTCCAGCTGGCTTTGGTGAGCTCCCAATAGATCAGCCCCACTGTCTCAGTGGGTGGGTGCACCCCCCGTGGTCCTGACATCCTTGCTCGTGTTCTCCCTCCATCTGCTTCTCATTGGGACCTTGGGAGCTCAGTCCAGTGCTCCAGTGTGGGTCTCTGTCTCTATCTCCATCCATCACCAGATGAAGGTTCTATGGTGATATGAAAGATATTCGTCAGTAATGCTATAGGATAGGGTCAGTTCAGGTTCCCTATCCTCAGCTTCCCAAGGGACTAACTGGGGACATCGCCTTGGGCTCCTGGGAGCCACTCTAGGTTCAAGTCTCTTGCCAACACTAAGGTGGCTCTTTTAACTAAGATATGTGCTTCCCTGCTCCCCTATCCAACCTTCCTTTATCCCAATCTTCCTGTTTCCTCAAGTTCCCCCAATCCTCCCCTTCTTACTTTTCTCTCCCTGTCCCCCCTTATCCCCACCCCACCCCCAAGATCCCAATTTTGTCCCCGGCAATTTTATCTACTTCCCTTAGGCAAGAGGATAACTATATGTTTTTTCTTGGGTTCACCTTCTTCTTTAGCTTCGTTAGGTTCACCAGGTATACACTCCGTGACCTTTATTTATGGCTAGAAACCAATTATGAGTGAATACATCCCATGTTCATCTTTTTGGGTCTGGGTTACCTCGCTCAGGATAGTGTTTTCTATTTCCATCCATTTGCATGCAAAATTCGAGAAGTCATTGTTTTTTACCGCAGCATAATACTCTAATGTGTATATATTCCACACTTTCTTCATCCATTCTTCCATTGAAGGGCATCTAGGTTGTTTCCAGGTTCTGGCTATTACAAATAATGCTGCTATGAACATAGTTGAACAAATGCTTTTGTCATATGATAGGGCATCTCTTGGGTATATTCCCAAGAGTGGTATTGCTGGGTCCAGGGGTAGGTTGATCCCGAATTTCCTGAGAAACCGAAACACTGATTTCCAAAGTGGTTGCACAAGATTGCATTCCCACCAGCAATGGATGAGGGTACCCCTTCCTCCACAGCCTCTCCAGCAAAGGCTATCATCGGTGCTTTTGATTTTAGCCATTCTGACAGGTGTGAGATGATATCTCAAAGTTGTTTTGATTTGCATTTCCCTGATTGCTAATGAGGTTGAGCATGACCTTAGGTGTCTTTTGGCCATTTGAACTTCTTCTTTTGAGAATTCTCTGTTCAGTTCAGTGCCCCATTTTTTAATTGGGTTAATTAGCATTTTAGAGTCTAGTTTCTTGAGTTCTCTATATATTTTGGAGATCAGACCTTTGTCTGTTACGGGGTTGGTGAAGATCTTCTCCCAGTCAGTAGGTTGCCTTTTTGTCTTAGTGACAGTGTCCTTTGCTTTACAGAAGCTTCTCAGCTTTAGTAGGTCCCATTTATTCAATGTTGTCCTTAGTGTCTGTGCTGCTGGGGTTATACTTAAGAAGCGATCTCCTGTGCCCATCTGTTGTAGGGTACTTCCCACTTTCTCTTCTATCAGGTTCAGTGTGTTCGGACTGATATTGAGGTCTTTGATCCATTTGGACTTGAGTTTTGTGCAAGGTGATAGATATGGGTCTAATTTCAATCTTCTACAGGTTGACATCCAGTTGTGCCAGCACCATTTGTTGAAGATGCTTTCTTTCTTCCATTGTATACTTTTAGCTCCTTTGTCGAAAATGAGGTGTTCATAGGTTTGGGGATTAAATTCCGGGTCTTCTATGCGATTCCATTGGTCGACTTCTCTGTTTTTATGCCAATACCACACTGTTTTCATTACTGTAGCTCTGTGATAGAGTTTGAAGTCAGGGATGGTAATGCCTCCAGAAGATCCTTTAAGGCAATTTATAGATTCAATGCAATTCCCATCAAGGTCCCATCAAAATTCTTCACAGATCTTGAGAGGACAATAATCAATTTTATATGGAAAAATAAAAAACCCAGGATAGCCAAAACAATCCTATACAATAAAGGATCTTCTGGAGGCATTACCATCCCTGAGTTTGCTCATATTTTTATGCATGTAGCTTCTGACATTACTAGAAGACAACATCTTCATAGGAAATTCTCCAATCCTCTGTCTCTTATAATCTTTGCACCGCCTCTTCTGCAATGTTCCCCAGGCATATTTTAAAAATGCCCTTTTCTAGTAATTTATCCATTTATCTTTACCTTTAATGTTCCAGACCCTTAGAGAATTGGCTGTTTTTTCTATTAAATACACTTAAAGTGATGGTAATACATTGTGATCATTCCTGAAATAAACGAGAAGGAAAAACTTTATGTCTAAAGGTTTCAGAGGTTTCAGTCCGTGGTGGGTTGGCATATGTGCTTTTGCACAAGGCCATACTGGTTCTAGAAGTGTGAGTTCTAGAAGCTTCTTTTGTGGATAGAAGGAAGGAACAAGGACGGTACTAGGGATCATGCCTGACCTTTAAAGGAATGTGCCCCATAACCTACCTAGCCTCGTTAGAGAGTACCTAACAAAATTTCAAAAACGTCCTCAAAGTTGGTCCCCAGAACTTTTTGAGGAACACTTCATAGTCTAATTATAGCACTACTTACTGCTTGCCATTTGTAGGCTGTGGAATAGGCATGAAGAATGCATGAAAGTCAAGGGAGACAGAAGTTTCTAGTAGCCATCTAACAACGGGGAGATTAGATGCCTCCCTTTTTGTATCTGCTCAGAGAGCATTATATCTGGGATTTATTGTCTTTATGTTTGGTTTGGTTGTTTGAGTATGCCTTGCTGCAGGAAAATGCTGAACTACACTCAACTAATATGTGTGACTACAGGCAACTTAATCTTTATTTGCGATGCTCTCCTTAGGTAGGTTTAGTCACAATATCTCCCTCCCAGGAAGACTGTGGGGATCTTCCTCTGAGTGAGACGCTTTTAGCAGTGCCCAACAGGAAATGTGCATCCTCTGTATGGTAGGAGCTGTCTTCAGCAGGAGCAATGCATGGGAGTCCACGGAATGCAATCACCTTCCTTTTGTTACTTCTCGTCTGGGAATCTTGACTCCATTTTCTAATATTGAAATTTTTCATGACAATAGTATTTTTCTCATCAGACATTTGTGAAGATTGAAGAACTTAATGCAAGTGCTTAACGTGATGCACAGAGAAGAATGAACACTCAGATGGTCTCTGTAGCCTTCTGGTCTTTGTATTTCTGAACTTTAGTGGTGCCTACCTTGAATCAACATCCTGTCTGTATCTAAACATGTTATCACCTGATTATTCTTTTTGAATGATCCAAATTTAGATTAGATATAGATGCAGCTGACGGTGGAGAAAATCAGTTTCTGTAACGTTTTCCTTTCTTTTCCGTAGAGACATTTTCAAAGGGAGAGGCCAGCAAGTTGCCCTGGCAACTTCCTTTATGATGAGAAGAATACTCCCATCTCTTATTTCGCGTAACTCATGCTTCCATGTCCCCTGTCCACAGCAAGGACACCAGCTCATATTTTGTTTATTTATGTTAGTGGAGCGGGGGTCAGTGTGCAGCCTTTAATGCAGAACTCCAGGTCTGGTAGGCAAGCAGTTTCTCTCCACTGCCTTTGTTCCTTTGATAATGTATTCAATGCCTGTCGGTTATGCGCATATTTCAGATCTTTATCTTGTTCCCTATCATTTGAGCTTGATTTTTAAGTAATTTAAAAAAAAGCTTTATTGAATGTGTATGACTGTTTTCGCCTGCATGCATGTATGTGCACCGTACATATACCTGGTGCCTGCAGAGGCCAGAAGAGGGTGTTGGGTCCTCTGGAGTTACAGATGTCTGTGAACCACCATGAAGTACTGGGACCCTAACCTGGGTCCTCTGCAAGATCAGCAAATGCTCTTAATTGCTGAGCCAACTCACCAGTCCTGGACTTTAGGTAAAGCCTTACCAGATTAGTCATATACTCCATGTCATTTAATCTTGTCAAAACCAAATCTCATTACCCAAATCCTCTCCTCCTCTATTTTTCCCCTTTAAGCTCATAAGTTATAGCTATTACAGGCAAATTGCTATGAGTGGAGATAACCATATCATGTGAATTTTTAAGCCATGGTCAGAAGAACACATGCATAGTTCTTCTCATTGTGGGTCTCAGATTATGTATAGCTGCATAAGATCATATCTGTCCAGACGATGTCACAGAAGGGAACAGTCTAGGATAGAAGGAACCAATGGAGAGGTTGAGGAGTAGGAAAGGAGAGAGCAGTAGCTTATGGGAGGGGAATATTGTCAAGCATGCTCATATGAAAATTGCATAAGTAACCAAGTATAGTGAAATACAATTAATTAATCAATAAAACCAGATATTTATCGTTTGTTTTGCTCTTTGTGATGTTCAGTGTTCAACTCATGTTTTCCCCTTGCTGCCCCATGAAATATTTGCCCCTCTCGTCTTTAACCAAGGCAAAGAGTGGTTTTTATTCCAGCATATTGTGCTCTCCTTCTCACCCTGGCGTGTGTTTGGTCTTGTGATGATAAACCTTCATCCCATTCGTTACCTTCTAAGATGACCTCTAAGTTCTGAGAAGGATGGTTTACTCTCTGCATAATTTCTTAATTGAATTGCATTAGCTGTGCTGTCCAGGTGGTTTTCCAAATTAAGGCTTTTGAATCTTTGAGCTACAAAGTGTAAGGAAATCTGTCATGACTGGGGTCTGTTCAGCACGACGGTAGCTTCTTTATTATGCAATTAAAATAGAGCAAGCCACTGGCTGGTGCTTTTTGGTGGACTAAAGTGTCTTCACTTAGTATGGGTATTATCATGGTAGGTTGAAGGAGGGCCACCCAAAGTGACCAAGTGTTAAGTACCGTAATTTCAGAATTTTATAGTATTTGGGCAAAAGGGACTTCACACACGTGTGTAAGTCAGTTAGACGGTCATTACTACTACTTTTCAGTGCTGGGATGGATCCCAGGGCTTTGCCTCTGCTGGGTAAGTGAAGGACCACTGAGCTACAATGTCAGCTCAAGTTAGGGATAAGGAGAGGTGGCAACTACCCAGGATCATTCGGTGAGCCCATGTGCCATTTCAAGTGTCCTTCTAAGAGACCTTCAGAGAGAGACTACACAGAGCTGAGAGAAGGTGATGTGAAGACCAGAAGCATGCAACTTTAAGCCCGGCGTGCCAAGACAGCTACTCGGATCAGAAGCATCAAGGAAGAGTCCTAACTAGGGTCCTCCTGGGTACCGTGGCCTGCGTGACTTCTGAATTCTAAACACTAAATCTCCAGAAGAGTGTGTTTCTGTTATTCAACTCCCCACATTTATTAGAGTACCACCAGGAAAACCCTTTCCTCTATCTGAATCAGCATATAAGGATAAGCGAGGACGGCCTAATAGGGAACGCGTCTACCGCTAAAGCATGAGAACTTGAGTTGGGCCACCAGAACCCATGTTAAAATCTGGACGAGGTGTAGCTCCAAGCTGAGCAGCGGGAGGGGCTCGGAGAGGGGAAAGGCGAGTCTTTGAGGCTCTTGGATAATGAACTGATGAACTTAGGAAAAGATAAAAGGCGGGACTGCAGAGATGGACCAGGCGTTTAGAGCATAGCTGTTCTTCCAGAGGGCTTTAGCTCAATTCCTGTCACCCACGAGGTAGCTCATAACTATCTGTAACTTCAGATTCAGGAGAATTTCTGGGTCTCCAGACATGCGTGGACAAGACACACAGACAAAACAGCCATATACATAAAAATTTAAGACATAATGTGGAGAGTTTCTGAGGAAAGAAAGCTAGCATTACCCCCATCTCCACGTGTGCGCACACATGTGTGCACATGTGCACCTAATAAGTACACATTGAACTGCAGCCTCCACGTGTGTGCACAAGCATGAGTGTGTATATCTAGTAAATACACACACATATGCAAACACAGAGACAGGGAGACACAGAGCGATAGAGACAAAGAGAGAAACAGAGACAGAGACACGGAGACAGAGAAGGAGACAGAGACAGACAGAGAAGGAGACAGAGACAGACAGATGGAGAACACGCCATTCAGTTAAGGTGGGTCTTCCAACTTAACTACGCTCAGCTATGTAATCCCTCCAAGCTCTGCCTGGAGGCTTGTCTTCTAGGCTATTCCACAAACATGTATTTTGCACTGTTTATCTAGTTGCTGAAGATTCTGACAGGGGGAGATTATTAAGTTAAACATCACAGAGGTCACGATATGGACAACACTTGAGCAGTTCCTAGGACGCCCAATGCATTCTTTTTTACTGTCAGATAACATCTCTACATTGAACTTTTACTAAAACAGAGAGGCATGACTGCCAATACTACATTCTTGAGAGTTACTACTGAAGATGAGGTTTAAGTTGTGTTTCAATCTAAACAGGGTTTCGATGGCTGTCCTCAGTCTCTCCTTCTCAATCTGTTTAATAGTGACATAGATGGTGAGGGTAAAGATACAGTTATGATGCCTGTCAATAATAGGAAGCTACAACAACAAAACTAAAGACCACAAGAGTTTAGGTAAACAAGTCAAAGTGTATCAGATTCAATTTAATTCTTCAAACTATGTTCAAAAAACTTGAACACACAAGTGTAATATCTGACCTAACAGCTATTGTGTTCAAAAAAAAAAAAAAAAAAGGGAAAGACGTTGGTGTTTGAGCTGCCTTCAAGCTAAATATGAGTCAACAGTATTACAGTTTTCCCCTAGAACTAAAGCAATCTAAAGTTGCATTTACAAAGAATAATACCTAAAGCAAAAACATAAAACACAAGAAAACATAATAGTCCTTTTCTCTTCTCTACAGCTAGAACTATTCCAAGAATTGATGTGTTCAGAAGGTCATCGGCAAGCTGGAATACACATGGGGAAAGTGACAAGAATGTCAAGTAGTTTCAAAATCAGATATGAGAAAAAAACAGCAAAGTGATCAGCCAGGAGCAAAACCGTTGTAAGAATGGGCCAGGGTCTTGGGCTTACCTCATAGTGGCTGAGCTAAGAGCCAGGTGCAGGCATGAGTGTAGTTGTTTTTCTTCTTTTACTCCTTTGTCTTTTTGTCTTTAGTCTTTTGGAGGGCCAACCACCAAGATTCCAAGTAAATACACAAGGAAGCTTATACTTTCCTATGAATGCCCAGTCTTAGTTTATCTTGTTGCCAGCCAGCTTTCCTGAAATTATCCCATCTCTCTTTTGCCTCTGGGCTTTTATCTTTCTCTATTTCTATATACCTTTCTTTACCTCTTTCTCTGTGGCTTGCTGTGTAGATGGGTGATGGGCCCCTGGTGTCCTCCTCTCCTTGTTCTCTCTTACTCCTTTCTTGTCTTCCACATTTCTCCTTCTATTTATACTCTCTGCCTGCCAGACCCACCTATCCTCTCTCTCTCACTATTGGCCGTTCAGCTCTTTATTAGAACATTGGGCATTTTAGACAGGCAAAGAACCATAGCTTCACAGAATTAAACAAATGGAGCATAAACCAAAACACCACATTCTTTACATCATTAAACAAACGTTCCACAGTATAAACAAACGTAACACACCTTAAAATAATTTTCCACAACACATGAGGAACAACAGAGCCTCAGACTGTCACCCCAACAACAGCTGAGCCCTGTTATCTCCTAGTGACCACTCCCCTCTAGGAGAATACTGAGATCAAATGCACCAGTGTGGCTCATAGCTTTATCTGTTGCTGCTCACGGTCCTCCGGCCACCTTCTGACCATAGCCGCAATGGCCCAATCACTCTTCTCTCCCACCTCCCAGTTTCCATATAGTCTCTTGAAGGCTGCCCCTCTCCAGAGGGTTTCTTATGGTGTGACTTCAGGCAACTTCTCAAGCACTGTCCCCATGTGTATTCCAGCTTGCGATGACCTTCTGAACACATCAATTCTTGGAATGGTTCTAGCTGTAGAGAATAGAAAAGCCCTATCTAGATCTAAAGATTGGTGAGAGAGTGGAGGATTTGCCTTGACTAATCTTTACATGTTCTCTTAAAAGCAAGACAAAAACAAAGGGCAAATCCAATCACAGATTTACCTTGTTTTTTACTCCACAGAGAACACAGAACCTCCCATCCCCCTGTTGGACATTCCTTCAGCTTTCCTCCTGAGAGCCTAGGGGCAAGCCTACCTGCAGCAATGACCCTTTTGATGATTCACCTCCTTATTACAAAGGCAAACAAACAAACATGGCATTTGTGTCCTATAAACCAGCACTTCCACGTGGCTCACGATCCTTCCCTTCCACTCTAGTGTTCCGAGAGGCTCCATTATCCTTCAGCTCTTGTCTCCCAAATGCCATACAAACATCTAAAAGAAGTTTCCTCCATGTTCTCTCCTCTCTATGTGGTACTTTATCTCTCCCATCCTTCACAGTCAAGTGTCTTAGGAAAAAAAAATTTTTTAAATATATATGTTATTTATATATATAATTATATATATTATTAAAAATAAGTATACACACACATACTCATGGTCCTGCCATGCTACATTAATCTAGTATCTGCCCTGACTACTTGGTGAATCTGGTTTTGCTCAGGTTAATCCTGTACATGGATGTCTATACTAGTGGACACGTCTATGCTTCAGAGAGCAGCATCATGGACCATATGAAATCTGGCCTCAACAGAACATTCTCCCCTAAACACAGACACAATGTTTCTCTAGATACTTCCTGTTCTTCTGGCTACTCCTTTTCAGACTCCATAGAATTCTCACCACCTCTTCCATAGAGAGTACCAACTTCTGAGCCCACGGCCTCCAACCTAATACTTTCATCTGAGGACCATAAGCAATCTCACTGACCAACACAGCTTCAGAGAGCTGTAAATGCTGACGACTTCAAATGAGCCCTTCCTCCGACTGGCCCAGTCAACTCTCCTCTTGCTATTTTTACTTTGACATCTTATTTGTGTCTCAAGACCAACATCCCAAATCTTGTATCATTGATACTCATTACACTGCTCCTTCCCCAGGATGCTCCACTTCACAAAAGGCAACTGCTTTTAACTTACGGCTTCCAGCAGCTGCCTGTGAGTTGCTCTGAAAGGTTTCCTCTCAGCACCTACACCCTTGGAAGCATGTGACTCAACAAATGGCTAAAGCAATGTCTTTCTTCCACTTCTATGTGGTCATGTCAATCAAGTCACCTGAGTACTCACGGTGTTGATAGTAGGCTCACTGACCTGGCCTCTACTCTGAGTCTGAAACTATGCATTTTCCTCCTGACTAGGCTTCTGGGCAACTTGATGCACACTGTCCCTTTGTCTGCTTGCTTTTCGCATCCTCAGAGGAGTCTTCTAGTGCCTTCTTTGTACTTGAAGAGACACATTGTATGTTACTTACTTGATGCCCAATCTAACTTACGCTACCTGTATTATTCTTTTATTGATCAATAAAAAAATTAACTGAAGTTTTTATTAATGTACTCAAGAATTTAATACTGACCTCATCCACAAGACCAGGGATCAGAAAAGGTTTTCTGTGAAGGGACCATCTTAGTTAGGGTCACTATTGCTGGGATGAAACACCATGACCAAACAGCAAGTTGAGGAGGAAAGGGTTTATTTAGCTTACATTTCCAGATCATAGTCCATCATTGAAGGAGTCAGAAGAAGAAGCCAAACAGGGTTGGAATCTGGAGGCAGAACCTAATGCAGAGGCCATGGAGAGGTTCTGCTTACTGGCTTGCTTCCCCTGGTTACTCAGCCTGCTTTCTTATAGAACCCAGGACCACCAGCCCAGGGATGACACAACCCCCTATGGGCTGGGCCCTTCCTCACTGATCACTAATTGAGAAAATGCCTTACAGAGGGATGTCATGGAGGCATTTCCTCTTGATGACTCTAGCTTGTGTCAAGTTGACACATGAAATTAGCCAGTCCAGGATCAGAAAGTAAATATGTCAGCCTTTGTAGAATACCCAGTTTCTGTTGCAACTACTCAGTTTAGCTGACACAGCAAATAGCAAGTGAGTCTGGCTCGGCCCGAATAAAACTTTATTTACAAAAGCAGGCGGTGGGCAGGGTTTGAGTTAAGGCATGGACTCTGTACATTTCCACACTAGACAGGAATTTCCAGACAGGCACAGACATGGTTTATTTATCCTTAGCTCTGTATCTGTTGCTTAGACATGCTGGGTATTCTACATAAACAGCCATTGAGTTGATGTGGTCTGAAGAAAGTCCATCAGAATAAAATTCCTTGCCTGCGTTTCTCCATGTAGTAAGTACAAATTTTAAAACATTTGCGTTCATGATAAGAATGACCTTCCTAAAGGTTTAACATGCCCTCACATCTGAGATAAATTAACAGATGTGAATTCATTTTGTAAATTCTAAATAAAACTGCATGCTGTTACTAAGACTTAACTGACCAAATGATGCACAGGCTACCTGCTGATACCAGAGTCCCCACTGGACTACTTACTGACATGTGGAAGGGCCGTCTTCCAGGAGGACTCGAGAATAGCTTCTGACTGAGCTGGGGCCGCACTGGGAGCCTCCACATTTCACAGTGTTAGTCCACATAGTGACCACCCATTCAGGGCAGTGGCGTAGTCACCAAGTCCTCCCCTAAGATAAGAGTTTTATATGACATGATTCATTTAATTTTGGAAAGCCCCTTCCACTTTGATGTCATTATGTTCATTTTGCAGATAAAGAGGCTGAGTTCAGAGATTAGGACCCACATAGGATTGCGATTGTTCTCTTATCACAAAGCCACAGCTCCCCCTAAACATGCCCTCCCTGTGAAGTGCAGCATCCAAGCACCAAATCAAATTCCTAGCAGGTTCCTGCAAAAGACTTCCAGAAATGACACCACAAAATATGACGCTCTCAAGTCAGAGGGCGGGCATGTGGCCACCAGCCGAATGCAAAGAGTGCTCTCTCTCTCTCTCTCCTCTCCTCCTCTCCTCCTCTCCTTCTCCTTCCCTCCCTCCCTCCCTCCCCCCCCCTCTCTCTCTCTGCATTCCCTGTGTAGAAACAGTCTCTAAAAGGAACTCGGTTGTCGAGTGCCCTGCAGTCTGGAGAACAGCACCACAGGCACACTGACATGGACATCAAGTGATTCTGGTGGTCATTCATCTACTGCCCAAATCATTTGTTCTCCTCCAAACTGGCTACACTGCCCCGGCTCCACACTTGTCAACAAGGTGAATAGCTTTGGGTCTTTACTGGGAT
This sequence comes from Alexandromys fortis, assembly GCF_014885135.2. Lineage (NCBI taxonomy): Eukaryota > Metazoa > Chordata > Mammalia > Rodentia > Cricetidae > Alexandromys > Alexandromys fortis. Next base: position 1,917,067 of record NW_026068040.1, on the reverse strand, counting down.
TTGGGGGATTCACTTTTCTTTCATGTGATGTCTCCATGTTCAAAATAAATTTATAAATCTTTCTCCTATTAATCTACCTACTGTCAGTTTATGTCATACACTCAACTACTAAACCTCAAGAGAAGGAAAAGGTTTTCCTCTCCTTTATCCTTGTGGTTAGGATTAAAAAATAAACCTCTCAAAAACTAATTTGCATCAAATTCTTTATGAATCTAATGGAATGATGAAGAAATACTTGTCTTTAAAAAGTCAGTTTTCAGGAACTTTCAGGGAAGAATCTTTTGTTTTATTTGGGTGTTTGAGATATTATTGGGGGGGGGTACATTTTGGCTTGTTTTGAAATAGTGTCTTGTACTCCAGGCTGTCCTGAAGTTTGCTCTGTCACAAAGAATGACTTTGAACTTCTGATCCTTCTACAATACTGGGATTACATCTGTGCACCACTATGCCTGATGTATTCATTACTAGGAGGACTTGAACTCATGGCTTCACCCTTGCTGAGTAAGCACTGAGCTGTGTGCCCTGCAAAATAATCATTTTTTAAAACTATTTGCATTTCACCCACGCTAAATATAACAATTATGTAAATAGAAGTAATTTATGCCTAAGAAAAATAATTTTACCTTTGTAAAAAAAAACCTATTATTTTTCGATCTGTATTTCAGAGAAGGAAAGCAGGCAGATGAAGGTCTGGTGATATTGTGAAGTATTAAATCATGTAATTTGGGCATCATTTGTTGGGAGACAGGAAGTAGGTACCAGACAAAATAAACACTGCTCTGTTGGGCTGGTGAGATGGCTTGGTAGCCCTGCTGCTCTTCCAGAGGTTCCGAGTTCAATTCCCAGCAGCCACATGGTGGCTCCCAACCATCTACAATGGGGTCTGCTGTCCTCTTCTGACCTTCAGGTATCTAAGAAAATACAGCACTCATAAACAGAAATAAATAAATACGTCTTTTTTTAAAAAAAATCCTACTCTGTCTGGTTTTCAAAGGCATTTCCTTTACCACACATAAATGCTTATACAATAAACAGGCCAGTTTGTTTTTTCAGAAGGTCAAAACTAATCTGATTATACGATCAGAGCCGTGGATTACAAGGACTCATTACTACCTTCAAGCTGCTTGTCAGTCTTTTCTAAATTTTAATAACGAACATACTTTTCTTGTTGAACAAAATAATCAAAACCAATAGGATTAGGAATGACTTAATATTTTCTCGGCAACTTTATTCTAGCTTCATTTCTGTTGCTATGGTAAAATACTATGACTAGGGGGCAGTAGAAAGGTGCACTGTGGTTAAAAGCACATTCTGCTCTTGCAAAGGACCTGAGGGTATAGTTCCTAGCACCTACAGTACCTAGTTTACAACCATGTGAACTCCAGCTCCAGTGGGTCCCAAATGTGCCTTCTGCTGGCCTTTGTGGGTACCTGTATGTTCACAAGCACAAAGTCACGCGCATTTATACATAAATAAAAATAAAATAATATCTTGACCAAAAGCAACTTTGCGGAGCATAATTTTGCTTGGTAATACCACATCTAAAGTCAAGAGCAAAAAGAGAATAAATGTGTCCTTGCTTCCTCGCTCTCGGCTAGCGTTTTTCACTCCTTTAGAGTTCAGGGTCTACCCCATGAAATAGCACTACCCACGGTGGGCTCCATTTTCCTACATGAGTTAACAGTCAACACAATCCCCTTCAGACAGCCCCAAGGAGCAACTTGAAAACAAAGCCTTATTTGATTCTCTTCTCTGAAGTCTCTCAGCTCTGAAGAGTTGACAGCTAAAACTAGCCAGAACAAATTTATTGGCCAAATCCTTCTTCATTACTCCATTCATGGACTGCTCGGTTATTTGTCTTCCATGGTCAAGAATACAACTGAGAATTAGAAGAAAAAAAAAGCAAAACTACTCTTAAGCAACTCTAGCAGATATGACAAACCAAGTATTCAAGAACACTTGTTAGAAGAAGTCCTGAGCACTTATTATTTTACAGAGAATTCTAATAACCCTGGATCGATGCTTGCCACGCCAGAGCTTAGAAACAAAGAAGATGGGCAATCTATTACACAATAAGGTTGACAGACACATTAATCCTCTGGATGGAACAACCATTCTGTCTGGGTGGAACTGCGACTTACAAGGATAGTCTTGGGCAGCCATGGTAATAACATGACAACCCAACCTTTCTTGCACACTAACTATGCAACATGCCCAGGCCAGTAAGGACTTGGAAGTCAAGCCAGTTATGCCTTGGAGATTGGTTCAGAAACTGCCCAATCATCTCTTCTCTGGATTTCTAAAGATGAGAAACTATGCAACACAGGTAGTAGGATGCAATACAAAAAGGCTACTTGAGCTTAATGTCATCACACAGAACTACAGAAGGGTAAACCAACCCATGGATCCACAAGAACCAAGCCAGAGCCTTGACTAGACCTCATCAGAAGCCACAGATTTCTCAGTGCTTTCCAGTTACCATATAAAATGTTCAACAGATTAAGACAGCTTGTTTGTAGATTTATGCTAACCATGTAACCTATGTTTGCCTTGGAGAATCAGTTTACTTATATACGTGCATATATACACATATACAGGTGCATGTACGCATGATACACACATATATATGCAGTTTACATATATATGCATACAGAAGCACAGTTTACATGTATATATATACATGTAAACTATGCACACAGGTACACAGTCTACATTCACCCACACTAGTACACAGTATATATATATACACACATATATACATATACATACATACATACATATATACAGGTGCACCTACTAATCAAACTCCCTTTCCCTTCTAAGCATGTTCTGGTTTGAGAACTAAAATGGTCTGAGTTGTTCCATGATAGCTGATATAAGGTAAGCTGGGGGTTCTCGTCACTTAGAAGTGAAAACATTCACAACGTCAAGTGAAACATGTTAACTGACACTAATATTTGACATATATAAGGTGTGAACAGAAATGGGGGTCGTGTTTATTTCTTTATGTGGACAAGGCATGCCACTGCATGTGCTGATGTTAAGGGATAAGTTGGGAAAATTGGCCTTCTTCCAGCTGTGGGTTCCGGGTACCAACCTCAACACATGAATAATGCCAGCAGAAGCCTTTTCCCACCAAGACAGTCCCTAAATTTCTACAGCAGCCAAAGCCCCATCAAACACACCCACACACAGTGATGGGGCTAAAGGGCACCACGGGGAAGCAGCCAGTCCTCAACCTGCGGGTCTCAACCCTTGGGGGAAGTCATGTACTAGATATTTATAAAATGATTCACAACTATAGCAAAATTACATTCACAACTGTAGCAAAATTATGAAGTAGCAATGAAAGTAATTTTGTGACTGAGGGTCACCACAAGATAAGAAACAGTATGAAGGGTCACAGCACTGGGAAGGTTGAGAACCACTGACTTAAGGACTCACTACTAGTGGCACAAACACATATGAAATTCTCTGGTCAATTGTGTTCGGGGAAAAATAAATTCTATAATTCCTTGTGGAATTAAATCTTGACATGATAACAGTATTCCTTGGAAGCAAAATAATAAAGAATATTGCTTAATTTTGTTCACTCACTATTACAGTACCTTTCCTGTTGCCATGACAATAGCCCTCACAAAAACCATTTAAGGAGGAAAGGGTAGTCTGGCTTACAGTATAAAGGTTCGCTCCATCATGGTAGGCCTGTAAGGGGGACAGGAACTGGAGAAGAGACAGATGAATGCTCTCCTGGTGGTCAGCTAACTTCCTCCTTTATATACAACCTAGGGCCCAAGCCTAGGGAATGGTGCCACCTGCGTCATCATCAAACAAGCCCTCTTATGCACGCCAGAGGTAACCTATCCAAAAGACTCTCTCATAGACGTGATTAGTTTGTCTCCTGTGTGAGACTAGATCTTGTCAAGCTAACAGTCAGTATCGACTGTCACATGCAGAATTTAGTCAACCACGTACTTTGGTAACAGAAGCCAACAGCCTTTCAGCGGATACCGGATCGGGAAAAGCTGCATGAGGATAAGGACTCAGTCAACAGAATAGTAGGAAATTTAGTGTCTTTCGCATAAAATGTGTTAAAGTAATGAATCTATTCTAAAAAATATTCTAGAATACTTAAATCTTTTGGTGTTAAGTAATCAAGTACATAAGTTAAAATAAAAGTAAAGACAAACACAAAGTCAGGACCTCGGAAGACAACATGATCACAAAGTGCCAGGAACACAGGCATGAGCGGAGTCTGCATCCCAAGGACCAACACCAATAGGCTGGGATGGTTGCTCAGGTCTGTAACCCTAACCTGGAGCATAGGATGAAGGAATGGAGACGGCACATCCATAAACCTTGCTGAGCAGTCAGTCTAGCCAGCTGGAAAGCTCCAGAATCAGTGAAAGAACCTTTTGTACCAACAAGAGATGAGATAGAGAGGAACTGGGGAAGACATCAGACATCAAACGCAGACCTATACATAGACAGGCATGCACACACGGGCATACGCACATGAGCATACACATACACCATGCAAAAATATTAATTTTAAATTTAAATTGAAAAAGCTCCACCTTCTTAATGATTAAAGTCACAGATAATTAAAAGCATTTCTATAGTGTAAGGAAAACGGCATTTTTGAAGGCTGCAAATCTGATCCTACAGGACAGCAATAAAAAGCTAGGAAAACATCATACATGTAAGGCAGCAATTAGACCTACACAGAACACTCGGGACATTCATTACCCAGAGGTCGTATCAACCGTAATGACTTTACAAGGGACTTGAGAAATTGCAGCCTTTGCTATATAAATTCTTAGCAAGCTAAGGGGGCTCTTTCATGCTGAAATACAAACATGTGCTCAGGAGAAATGGGCCGGGGCATATTTCACTGTCCCCAAGGGGTGTGCTCTTGACTCTGAGTAGAATAAAACACAAAGCTGTAGAGCTGCCCTGTAATAAATCCTGTTTACAGAAACGAGACTGGCATCTTCACTCCTCCTTGAGCTGGTGAGTTCTGATTCGGGGAGTCCTCAGAGCTCTGCTGAAGTACTCTAAAAGCAATTTTGACAGAAATTCCATGTTGGGCATGTGAAATCGAAAGACAGAAGAGAATGTGTGGATTGTCTACAACATCAGACGGCCAAAGTTACAGTAGAAGGAAACAGCCTTGGGGAGAATCCCGAGTGCCTACAATCCTGTATCGAGGCTCCAGGGCTCCTGGAGCTAGCAATTTCCCTTCAGTTTCTCCAGGATGGAAGCACAGGACACACCTCACAGCTGCTGACAACACAAGAGCTGGGGAAGAGGAGATTCTGAGACAGCGTTACTTTCACCAACAGGTACAAGCCAAGTTGCATTAGAATAGAGCCTGAGGTAGAAATGGCCCCTTTATGAATACCCACCCAAGGCACCACCAATTACATCAGCTTCCACTGAGCCATCGGATGCCTAGAGCAAGGATTTCAGGGCACAAAGGCATTTTACTGAACTAGAAGGGTTGCATGTCTAAGGACTCCAACAGATGCAGTTGTTCGGGTGATGCTATCCTCCGGGACTCAAAGGACAACATTGTCAGGCTTCATAACTTGTATAAACATAAGAAATTGAGTTGGAATAGCTTTTTGTGAAGATAGAAAGAACCCAAACATTTCAGAATTTCAAGCATTGATATATACAAAACAAGTTGGAATATCTGTTACAATAACTCCAAACAAATAATAGTATTTATATACTAGCAGAAGAATATGCAACCATATATATATATGTGTGTGTGTGTATGTATGTGTATATATGTATATATATATATATGTATGAATATATATATTCAAAAGGATGAAGGAATGAATAATAAAATACCAACCATGAGGTCAAAGAACAAGAAAATATTCTGAAGCCATCCCCTGGCTTCATGACCCTCTTTACTTACTTCAGAAGGGTTTTTCATAGGCATTTAACCTAAGTCCCACTCTATGCCCTGGGACAGATTACAGGTGTGGCCTAACTTAGCAGATGAGGAAACACATTCAGAGAAATACTAAGTGACTTGGTCACAGAGCATATGTCCTGGTTACTCTTGAACCCTCTCTTGACCACTTTAACTTAAGTCAAATTAAGAATGGTAGGGAAAGAGAATTGAAATCTAAACTCTAAACAGCCGAAGAAAGTCCCCTGAACACACAATTGCTGTCTTTTTTAAACAACAAATACATTGAAATGATACTGTTGCTTGTATCTACAGAGGAACTGCCACATATAATATTCCAAAGTGGTTTTGTACACATCGTTTCCTTTGGCCTCAAAATATCCTTAAGTGGAAGGTTCCCCATCAGTGTGTGTCAGGTCGTGGGGTGAGGGGTAGTAGTGTTCGTGGGGTGAGGGGTAGTAGTGTTCGTGGGGTGAGGGTAGTAGTGCTTGAATGAGAGGGTTCCCCGTGCTCTCCGGCATTTGAATACTCAGTCTCTAGTTGGTGAGACTGTTTTAGGAAGTGTGCCCTTCCTGGAGGAAGTATGTCACTGGGGGTGGACTTGGAAAGTTTAAAGGTTCATGTCTGCTGTCTCAGCCCTGCACTCTAAACATCTGGAACTGCCAGACCAAATAAATAATTTCTTTCCTAAGTTGTCATGGTCTGGGTGTTTTACTCAAGAAACAGCAAAGCAGTAAATGTATGCGGTGTATATGCGCGCGTGTGTGAGTATCTGTGGGGGCCAGAAACCAACATCAGGCCTTTCCCTCAACTGTTTTCCACTTGATTTCCTGAAGTGTCTCTCACCGAAACTACACCTTACAAATTAGCTGGATTATCAGGACTGCACGTCCCTGGGAGCCTTCTGTCAGCCTCTCCCCGGTGGTGCCGTGAGAGGCACACAGCCACACCTGGCTTTTTGATGTGGGTGCTGGAAGGCACACTCGGACTCGCGTGTGCGTGTAGAAAGTGTGTTACTCGCGGAGCCAGCACCCAGCTCAATTTTCCTCATGTTTGAAAGGAAGAAACTGAGATACCTAGATGCAAGGACGCATGTCCAAGACTCTACAGGGGTTTACTACAGAAAGAGACGCCGACTAGGTGTTAGGTGAGGTGGCAGCCATCAATTCTCAAAGGTATTTAGAATGGCATATCAGAGTTGGTATCCCTGTTTTCTCTCTTCCGCTCCTGTCAGGGTTGACTATGCCAAATGCTCTGGAAAAGACAAATAGGCGAGCAAGTGTGTTTGCTTTCTAGGACTTCAGAATGTAAGACAACGTTGACATTGACAACTTATTCTCACTTAAAATACCAGGAACATTTAAATGTGCAGAGATTTGAACAAATTCCTCAGAAGGGAAAGAAGACTGGTGAGCAGAGATGGCAGAGGACCGTTAGAAACAGCTAGCTACTGGGCACCCTCGCTTGCCAGGGACAACCCGTTTGCGCCTGTTTTCCTTCCGCAGCCTCTTTAACTGCCCAAGGGCCCCATGTGTATGAAGAATTCCATGATCAGTCTCGTCATGACGGCGGTACACAGGGTTGGGTGGGTGAGGCACATTTTGATGTGTGGAGATCTAAGCAGAGACTATGAATGGAGGGAGCTTTAACAGCCAGAGAGGCACCAGCACAGCAAGTTAAACAAGGCAGATAGTGGGCAAAGCTGGTTGCCACCAACTCTCTCTCCTTCCCATCAGTCAGTGGTTCTCAGCCTTCCTAACGGTGACCCTCTAACACAGTTCCTCACGCTGTGCTGACCTCCAGCCATAAAATTACTTTCACTGCTACTTCATGACTGTAATTTTGCTACTGCTGTGAAGCATCATGTAAATATATAATACGTGCCCTCCCCCAAGGGTTTGGGACCCACAGGTTGAGAACGGCTGCTATAAGTGAATGCTGCTACACCCAGGTTAGATATCTAAACTTCAGAGGCAACCAGAAGCAGGTGGTTTAAACTGTGGCCCAGAGACCCCCTAAAAGGTCTGTCGGAATCACAGGGGCAGGCTAACTCATTACTGCACACAGTGGTCTCAGAGTACCAAGTGTGTATCCCTTCTCCAAAAACTCTTTCCAGAACCTGAAACCTATCCAAAGAGAGAAAAACTCCCCCACCCCGTGCTCACGAGACTGAGGATAAAATGTACAATTCATGGGGAAGTTAACTTAAATTCACATTTATTGGAGCTTGTAACATTTCCCCCCTCTCAGAGCAGGTGTGATAAAAAGAACAGAAGAGAAGAAAGTGCAACAATGGAGTTGTCTGAGGGTGGGGCTTAGTGCCGTTCAGTGGTTAAGGGCCTAACATGGGCAAGAACCTGGGCTCCATCAGAGAAGGTGGAGGAGGAAGCATGTATAAGGACAGAGGAATGGCTTCAAAAATGGTCGGTTAGGTATAAAAGGCAATTCATAATCTTACCCTGAGCTGGCACAGCATGTGCACACACACACACACACACACACACAGAGAGAGAGAGAGAGAGAGAGAGAGACAGAGAGAGAGAGAGAGAGAGAGAGAGAGAGAGAGAATCTCCTTAGAAAACACACAATGCAGCCAAGGAGGGCTGAGTGAGGACCAGATATAAACACAGACGCATCCTTCTCACTCCAGCAGGCAGACCGGGGGCCCCATGGACAGCTGCTCCTGCCCTTAGCTAGCTCTGGTTACACAGAGCTGGCAGGAGGAGAAACAGTGAGAAGAAAGGAAGCAGGTTAAAGACAGACGCCCTGTAAAACAGGCACTGAGAGATGCCAGGAACGAGAGCAGTGGAACGCAAAGGCTTTCCAGAAAGAACCCTCAGTTCCTCTGCTCCTCGTGAATCACGGAAGGAAACTCTTCACGCAGAGAGAAATAACTTGTAAAAAAATAAATAAAAAAATGCTAATGTCCCTATGCCCAGAGGTTGTGCTGTAATTTCAAGCGAGGGTGACTAGGCCAGAAATGACATTTACCAAGTTTCAAATCTGGTCTCAGGCCAACAGTCTCAGGAGAAGAATGAATGCAGAAGCCAATTCTCCTGGAATCCTTTGCATGTAATTATTACAGTGAAGGCAGGTTGTTCACGATGATGTTGCAGGGAGCTGAAGTGAGAAAGTACTGTTATTTCTGCAGAAGGGACTTGTCTGTCCTCGCTCTCATGGTTCCTCATCTTTTCACGACTCATAGATCTGAGCATCCAAATATGAATTCTTACAGAATGCCATTCTCTCTTTGGTGGAGACTTCAATGATGAAACCCAAAGTCGGTATTTAATACAGACTTGAAGATAGGAAACCATTTTCTACATCCACACAAAGCATGGCAGGACTAGACACACCCTGGTGTTTGAGCAGAGCAAGACCCAACTCAACCATCAGTCTCGCTCGCACTGCCCACAAAACTGGAGTCTTCAATGTTTGCCTCAGAGTTTTGAGCCACATGTAACATTTAAAGTGAAAAGAAAAAGAAACAAAACAAAACAAAAAAACTTACTTCCAAAAATTATCAGCTTAAACCGACAGAAAATGTTAACTGAGAAACATTCACTAGAAAATAGCATTGTATGCCAATGACAGTCATCCTGTACTTATGAACTAAACTTGTTTTAATCTTGTGAAGCATTATTGATATAAAGAACAACTAAATTTAAAACACAGAACTGATGGGGCTGGAGAGACGTCTCAGCAGGTTCAGTTGCAGCACCCACACGTCACCCACATGCCAATTTCCTGTTGTTTTATTCTAGCTTATGGTTCAAGAGGAATGGAATCCATCAAGTCAGGTATGGTAATGAAAATGGGGGGGGGGACAAGGACGCAGGAGCTTGATGATCACATTTGCATTCACACACAGGAAGATAAGAAAAAGAACAGGACGGCGGAAAGCCATAAACCCTCAAAACAAACCCACTTCTGTGACATACTTCTTCCATCAGGTTCCAAAACCTTCCCAAACAGAGCTACTTAACTGGGGACCGAGTATTAAACATCTGAGCCATGGGAGACGCTTGTCATTCTAAGCACCAGTGACCTTTCGTTCAAGGCCAGTTCCTGGTCATCCTTCTTAGCTTTCCTCTGTTCTTTTCTCCACAGGGATTATAGCCCCTCTCCTGTTTCCTTTCCCTTCCCACTATCAAAGCCGCCACCTTCCAGCTAGAGTTCAATGTTCCATAGCTATCTGTCCACTTCGGTCCTCACTCAGGGGCGTTTTTTGGACACATAGTCAGAATTGATGAAAGCTAATAATGCTACCCCTTCTCCTTATTTATCTCCCACTACTCCTGAGAGCGGCGGCACAGAATGAGCACCACCATGATGGCATGTGAAGGACGGGGCTCATCTATATGGACGGGGAGGAAGCGGTGCTGAAGGAATCCACCGACAGAAAATGACTAATACACGTGCACCTCAAGCAAAAGACTTTTTCTGCAATAATAGATTTTTCACAATTCCTCCTGATGTCAGTAGCTCCACCACAGAAAGTGTTCAAAAATGTATTACAATTTAAAGAACTCATGAAGCTGGGAAAATGGCTCACTTGGTAAAGCGCTTACCGAATAAACATGAAGATGAGTTTCATCCCTGTGCTAACATTAAAATATTATCTACTGTGATGGGGAACCTCCCTTAGCCAATGGCCTTTAAGAGGCTGGACCAGGTTGGGGCGTGACTTTGGCTACCAAAAAGCCATGGTCCCATCCCACTTTCCCAAAAACCACACCTGCATGTCAGACCCCATTCCTGTTTTTTCACTGGGATCTGTGAGTTCCCGTTTAATAAAGAAAACCCTTAAAATACCCTATTCAGAGTTAGCTGGGAATTATTTGACTCATATTCCCCCCATCTGACACATTCTGCATCACTAGCGCACCTCTGTGATTCTAGCCCTGGAGAATACACACAGAAAGACAATGAATCTATTAAACTCAGCGAGGTCTCCATGAAACCCGATTCCAAAAACTAAGGTGGCGAGTGATTTAAAAAGACATAGAACATCAGCCTGTGTGATAGAGAACCCATGCCAACATCTTTAAGACCATGTCTACTGGCTCTAATGAAACATGAAATACCCTCTTCTAACATCTCACACCCTGAGGGAACTAAAACAACAATTCACAAAACAGAAACTATTATTTTAAAAAACTAAGAAAATAAAAAATTTTACATTTTCCACATTTATGATTTCATGTTGTAGTTCCATAAAAACAAGAAAGAAGGAATAGTAGGATGTTGAAAGCCAGTGAGTGCTGGGGGCTCTCAAGTACCTTTACCTTTAGTTTCTCCTGCAGGTTTCACACCTGCCACCAGGTGGTACCCAGGGTCCTGGTGTGGGTTTCTCCCAGATGGGGAAAAATCAGCAGAAAAATCCAAGCAATTACACACATTCATGGGAAGTATATCATTTGCTAAAATTACATGCATAAATAATTAACTATTATTTATACTTGGTTGGTTGGTTTTTCAAGACAGGGTTTCTATGTGTAGCCCTGGGTGTGCTGGAACTCACTCTGTAGACCAGGCTGGCTTCAAACTCAGAGATTCATCTGCCTTTGCCTCCTGAGTTCTGGGATTAAAGCTGTGCACCACCAGCACCACTTGGCTTATAAACCAGCTCTTATGTAATAATGTACTTTCATCTGAATTTCCAAAAGATCCTTTTATAGATATTTTTATAGGTATGTATGTTTCCTCAGAGGCCAAGAGTCATCAGATCACCTAGAACTACAGACAGTTATAGAGTAACCACGTGGATGCTAGGATGTGAAAGCCAAGCCTCTGCAACAGCAGCAAATGTTCTTACCCACTGAACCCCCTCTCCAGAACCAATTTCCAAAATATTCTTAACCAGTGCATGTTTTTCCCCTGGTATGTTTTCCCCTTCTTTTAGTGTAGTTTCATGTTGTTTCTTTTGGGGAGGATGTAACATGAGGGCTGGCTTGCTTGTTGGGGTTTTCTGTCCCTCCCGGTTCCCCATAGCTGTTTAGCCCCAAAGAAAATCACACAGAGATCTCTATAAGTTATAAAGCTGATTGGCCCATTAGCTCTGGCTACATATTATCTCTTATAACTTACATTAACCCATTGTTCTTATCTATGCTAGCCACATGGTTCGGTACCTATCTCAGCAGGGCAGCTCACATCTTGCTTCCTAGGTGGTCTACACAGGACTGGGAGTAATCAACTTCCTCCTTTCCAGAATTCTCCTGTTCTCATTGCATCATTTCTACTTCCTGTCTAGTTTTCCTGCCTATATTCCCTGCCTGGCCAATCAGCGTTTATTTAAAACATGATTAACAGAATACAGACAATTCTCCCACACCAGGGGGAGGTTTGTTTGACTTTGTTTTGTCTTTAGATATTCTGTGGTTTGGCTGTTTGAATTTAGTTTGGTTTGGCCTGAGTTTGTTTAGTTTTGTCTTGTGTCCCACCTGAAGAACCCAAAGTGCAGCCACAGCACTTCACAATAGAGCAGTGCACACCCTCTCTTCTATTTTCCTAATGAGCAGGTTTACTTTTTGACTCAAATCCTGATGATTCCTGAGACACTGTTTCTAATACAACTTAATTTTCCCAGAATAATGATTACTCATTGAGAATGTTAGGTGTTCCTGTCAACTGTATACTCTTTATTAAAAGAACAATGGTTTTCAAATGTCCTATTTTAAAATGCTGGAAAGGATAAAAAAGAAACAAGATCCATGTCTACTCCACCACTCACAGAAAATAACACTATCAGAGGCCACTATAATTTCCTACCATTCTTGTGATTTACGTTTTCACCCATTTTCTTTTGTTTGGAAAAAAATTTTTTTTTGTCTCATTTGTTTTCTCCTTTACCATTTGGTCTGTCAAAGTATTTCATTTTCTGTTCATTTCTCTACAAAGGTTTTCTAAATGAGGTTCAAATATTTCCTTCAGAGGACTACCCTATCATTAGGACAAATGATTTAAAATTTGTTCTGGTCCCTCAGAACAATGCTAGACATCTGACATGATTGATGCCAGTTCTTATCTCCACCGAAGCTGCCCCATGAGTTTTTGTCACCATGCTGTCTTTCCTCAGCTTACCTGGCCACAGCAGCACACATGCAAGAGCCCCCCCCCNCCCCCCCCCGCCCCCCCCCCCGGTGTTGCTGAATGCAGAATAAAGGATTTTATATGGCCAAATTACACAGGGAAAACAACTGCTGAGACGCCTTGGAGAATGGTGGGCTCTTTCCCTCCAACTACAGAGTTCTGCTGATATTTTGTTTTCTGATAAAATGATACTAACAGATCCCGACATGCTCTCTGGCAGAGTTTCTGGTGGATTCCCATTCAAAGCATTCTCAGAGGCACAGCCAACTCTGCATGGTGGAGAAAATAGCCAGGTGAGGGACAGGCAGAGGACAGAGGCAAAGACTGCTCATAAAAACACCCAGGAGCCTGTGAGACAAAAAAAAAAAAAAAGAACCAGAGAGCTTCTGGTGTGGCTGACACACCAAGAGCAGCCTACAAAGCTGGGCCACCACTGTAAATGCCCTCTATGACTTCAACAGCTCCCTATACAACTGTGGAAATCCAAGTATTGCCATTCATCAACCCATCCTTCCTGTCATCCATCTATACCTTCCATGTTTACCAAAGATTTCTGTCTGCTGTGTGCTGTAGGAATTCCTACCGCCAGTATTCTGTAAATTACCCACCCACTTGGGCGTGGTCTCTTATACTATTTATGGCAATGTAAAACTTGATTCCAGCCTCTTTTCTGGCTGCGGAATTTGATTGCTGTTCTCCATTCCAGCAGAGGATTGTGACTTGTGAGTCTATGCCTAAATAAATAACCCTCTATTATTCTCAATTCTGAGCTAGTATGGGATATCTAGTAAGCACCCTTCTTCATCTGACACCCCACATGGATTCGGACTCCACACCTACTGGGTAGAAAGCCTGAGGGCCTAACCAGTCCACAGCCCAGAAAGTCTCCCAACCCAGCCTGCTTGGCTTGCTTTTACCTAGTTGCTAGACAAGTACTTATTGAATCTAGATTTTGAAAATGCAAGCTTAGAATGCAAAAAGATACTTAGGCCTTTAAAGGTTAGATCAGCACCTATGGATGAATGGATCCTGCATAAAGTAAACATTGAGACATTTGAGTATAATACTGAATCTTGGGTAGGAGAAGTAATTTCCAAAGGAATGAGGAGATATCAAAATGCCAAATGTTTTAATTGTGGTAGAATAAGATATCTGAGAAGGGATTGTAGAAAAAGAATTCCTAGAAATAATAATACTGAGGAGATTCGGTCAATTATGTAGGTTATAAATAGACATACAAAAAATTAGAACACAAAAGGCACAAATTAGAAGAGACTGGTTGCAGATTTTTAATGACTTTCAAAGATTGTTAGGAGACATTTCCAGTCTACAACTGGCTGTTGGGATAACATCTGATCTAGTGATTCATTTAAACAAAACCTTAGATGGCGATAAAAACTTTAATAGTTCCAGAGAATTAACAGCTGAAGCAGAAAAGGAATTGACAATAGTTGAGGAGAAATTAGAGGAGGCACATGTGGATAGAGTGAGTTCAAATCTTAATTGTATTTTAGTCATATTGCCCTCAAAAACTTCTCCTACAGGGATTTTAATGCAGAGGGATGATATTATCTTAGAATGGACCTTTTAACCACATAAACCAAACAAAAATTTAAAACTTGTGTGGAAAAAGTCTCTGAATTAATTATGCAGAAAGAGTTGTCTTGCCTATTGATACCACTGAATTTATACCAAATGATACAGAATTGACTTCATTATTTATCCAGGTGCAAGACATAATCAGGAATAGGCTTTGTCATATATATATATATATGTGTGTGTGTGTGTGTGATATATATATATATATATCATACATCCGATCCCATACAGGTCTGCAAGGTCCTCTAGCACAAGGTAATGAAGAAATTGATCGACTGTTGATTGTAAGTGTCTTGCAGGCCTCAGGATTTCATAAGAAACATCATGTCAATAGCAAAGGTTTAAAGGAAGAGTTTTCCATTACATGGCAACAAGCTAAGGAGATTATAAAGAAATTCTCTACTTGCTCTTTCTATAACCAAACACCACAACCTGCAGGGAGGAACCCAAAGGGTACTCAAAGAAATGAAATCTAGCAGATGGATGTGTTCCACTTTGCATAATTTGGAAAATTAAAATATGTATACCGCACCATTGACACTTATTCAGGTTTTCAGTGAACAGCTGTTTTAAGTTCAGAAAAGGCTGATTCAGTAATCAAACATTTATTAGAAGTCATGGGTATACCTGAACAAATAAAGACAGATAATGATCCTGCATATGTGTCTAAAAAAATGAAACAGTTTCTTTGCTTATTATAATATTAAACATATTACAGGTATACCACACTATCCTACAGGTCAGGCATTTATAAAAAAATCAAATCAAGGTATAAAGGATATGTTAAACAAACAGAAACGGGTATAAAATACCCCCAGAAATAGATTAACTAATGCTTTATTAAGGTTGAATTTTCTTAACAATAATGAGAAAGGGACAACAGCAGAAAAGAGACATTGGATAATAGAAAAGTCTTCTGGATTAAATCACCAGCGTAATTCAAGGATGTGTTGACCTCACAATGGAAACCAGGAGATGTGCTACATTGGGGAAGGGGTTTTGCTCTTGTTTCCACAAGAGAAGAAAAACATGGATACCATCAAAATTAATAAAGATTCAGTTTGAAAAGGAGAAACCTCTTGACATGGAGAAATGACAGCTCATCCACAACAGTTAACAACCATATATGTGGTAAGAAAACCTCATTAGGGTTGGGGCAGGTTTCTGTCCTTGTCTTTGCAGAAAAATATTCATCTTCAAAAGGTCAAGAGACCCTGGACATCTATATGCCTAAAGAGGAAAATACAATAATCCAGATAGGATCTCCAAGCATAGAGAATTATAACTTATGAGGACATAAACTAAAATATTAATCACGATTCACTTGAAAATCAAACCTGGCTTTGAAGTTGGACTCTTGGCTCTGTTCTTCTCTAAATCCAAGCATGTTGTTAAAATAAAAATTCAGAATTTCTGTCTCATGTCATATGGGACAGAAAGAAAAACGAAGTTTAGAAAAAAATTTACTGTTCTTCATACCTATTTTTGTCTCTATTGTACCTTTCATTGAATATATCTGTCTGTATATGTCTATATAAATAATATTTAAGTTTTTCACAATGAACAATGAATTTTCCTGCAGTAATCTTTAAAGTTTCCAGGAAGATGGGGCCCCACAACAACTCCACCTGGTTGATATGACATCATGATGCTGATAGCACTACTATAAGACCTGTTTGGGGTACCAGCTGCTCAAGATGGTTCCAACTAGGTTAGCTAAAATGGTGCACTTTTTAATGACATTCTGGCCTGAATTCCAAATAGGGACCTCTGAAAAATCCTACCAATACTCAAAGACTATTTACAATTATACCAGACAGTCATCTTGGAAATTAACCATCATTTACTTTCACGGGATCCCATAGAAAGAATATCACCCCCAAGACAGCTGGAAGTAATTCTAGAAGATGACCTCACCTCTCCCAACAAAGTTTGTCCTCAGATCTAGGGAGATCATTTAGGGGTTGATTGTAATTGGTATAAGGTCAGGGGTTGGGGAGAAATTTTTTAGGCACAGAGATCTCTTTGAAAAAAAGGGGGGAAATTGGATGGGATAATAGAGTGTGAGCTTACTCACACTAATAATAATAATGAATAATAGAGTGAATACTTGTAAGCTATTATTTATAGGCAATTTACATTGGTATAGATTCTTGTATGTTGATACAAATTTAAGTATGTTGAATATGTTCCTATTTTCATCTACAATATTTTTATATCTAGGCAAAGTTACTTTGGATTATTATTTGCATAAATGCCTCTACCTCTGCTTAAAACATTTTTGTATATTGATACAATTTTAGGATAGATTTATCATATTGCAATGTACATTTCAACCTTTGATCAAGATACTTATACATTGCTTACATTTTTTGGTCATTGTCCTCATTTGTTGCACAGCTGTTTATTGTATAATATTCTAATTATAAATCAATAGTCATCTATGTTTGTCATACTTATAGTTAGATTAATCACGTTCTTTAGATACATAGAGACTGTATTCTTCATAGATAGGTCATCTTCAACCACTTCAAAGAGCTGTAGAACATGGCATTTAAATAACTTAGGGTTCTGTTGACATGAGACATGGATGCTCCTGGCAGCACTGATCTATTCCCAAGAGAATGTTGAGCAGTGAAGACACTTCACTTGGAGCTTGTGTTCTTCTTGGCAAAACTGGTCTTTGGGCAAGGAACTGCCCGTGCATTGACCACTGACAAAATGCACAATGTCTGGACAGGACAAGCAGGATACAAGAAAAAAGACTGTCAAATGTTACGTAGACAGGGTAAGACAGTTTTGAAAAAGTTCTTGCCTCTGAGAATTGTCTGTCAGTTGCTCTAGGGCTTAGCCAAAGTTGTTTGCTACAATGTTGCAAATGAGACTTTGGGTGATTGCTCTCGTAGCCAGTTGTCTCTGTTATATTTTGCTCATTTTGGAAGCTGCTTGATTGCACTTCCTGCTTCCTCAAGTAATATTGTTTCCCTTCTCGGATCTTCAATGGGGTTGAAGACTAAATAGTTTTAGTTACTTTCCTTTCATGACTTGGCCAAGTTATTTATTATACAAGACTTAAACTCATTAGGATAGGATAATTATTGAAACATTTATCACGTTTCTTGTTTGATATATTTGTTTTTATTGTATATGTTTTGTATTAGGCTTAGCACTCTTTTATTTAAATAAAAGGGGGAGGTGCTGTAGGAATTCCTACTGCCAGTAGCCTTTAAGTTACCTACCCACTTGGGTGTGGCCTCTTTTACTATTTATAATGATGTAAAGGGTGTATCTGGCCTCCAAATGTTCCATCTCTCTGGTCACCCCTTATTTCCTGAACTCACTACAATCTGAAGGGAAGACGCCTGAGGAAGTCCTTGGGTTGTAATTCACAGAACAAATTTTCACTTCCAACCACAGGGACTGTGTCCTTACTCCAGCTGTGCTGTGGTGATGTTTCTGCTTTCCATCAGCCACTCTGCTAAAACTGACAGAGAACCATGACCAAACAGTTCAAGTATTAACTGAACAGTGGCAGAGCTCTATCATGTCCAGGGTGGGCGAGCAGACAGGGACACACACACCAAAACAACAACCATTGGGCAGACTTCTATCATGTATGGTGTGGGCACACACCAAAACAACAACCCTAGGGCAGAGTTCTACCATGTATGGTGTGGGCATGTGTGAGCGTGCACATACACACGCACACCACCACCACCACCATCAACAACAACAACAAAGCAACAACAGAACCCCATCTGAACATTCAAATTTAAAATGAAAGTACTGTACATGAATAGAATCATATGTAAATAGAAAAGACAGGCAATGTCTAGTGTTGTCACTTGATAGGTGTATTTTGAGTTACATGTTTACTTGGTATTTTTTATGTCTGTGTGTCTCTCTATGTGGATATATGCCACATGTCTGAAAGTGGCTGAGGAGGTCAAAAGAGGGCACCAGATTCTCCAGCAGCTGGAGTTGTAGGCAGTTGTGAGCTACTCACTGCAATCCAAACTGGGTTCCTCTGGAAGAACATAAGTAGCCTTAACCATTGAGCCATGGCTCCAGCCCAAAATGTTTTATTTGCAATTATATAAATTTTCAGTGTTTATATAAATAGAACATTCAAGATAATTTTTGGCAATGGAGATACCATCTACAGCCCTGTTACTTTGCAGGAAGATACAGTTAGTACTGCCTGTAGATAAACTTTTTTGGTTGGTTGATTGGTTGGTTGGTTGGTTGGTTGGTTGGTTGGTTGGTTGGTTGGTTTGGGTTTTCAAGACGGTTTCTCTGTAGTTTTGGAGCCTGTCCTGGAACTAACTCTTGTAGACCAGGCTTCCCTTGAATTCATAGAGATCCACCTGCCTCTGCCTCCCAAGTGCTGGGATTAAAGGTGTGCGGCACCACCGTCTAGCTATGATGAACTTTTTAAGAACTCTCATAATTTCATTTCTCCTGCTTCATTAATGTTATTAATAAGCTTCAATGCTATGAGCTCCTTCGCATTTTGCCCAAACAGTGTTTTTTTTTGTATATTGACACATATATTTTCTGCACACTCATGTTCTCCTAAGACCATCATCATATATATTTAAAAGATACTAGTGTAGATGAGAGATTATGGTCCAGGAACGAGACAGAGTACAAACCTAGTCAGCTCATCTCTATCTATGAATCTACCTATAGATTTATACTCTGCCTCCACCTCCTCCATTGTCTTGACTGACTCTAGCCGTAGCACCTAGGCACAGTCCCATCCCTGATGTCAGTGGTTGAAGAGGGTCACATATCCCAAAAGCAAACAGGAAGGAGCACTCAAGAGAAATCCCTGAGCTGTGTTTCCATAGTCCCTAAAAACTGTATTTTATATCTTCTCCCATGCCAGCGCTTTAAAATCGGCTTTTAAATTAATTAGTTAGCAGCATTTGTGGAGAGCATTTGTTATAGGATTTTAATAATTGTTACTTATTGCCACCACTAAGTTAACACCGGAGACTTAATCACCGTGAAGTTAGCAATGAGATTCAGCAGTAACCTCACTTTATAAACATGGAATCTTGGGCTTAAATATTAAATAGATTTCCATAAAATTTAATCAAGACCAAGCAATAAATCTAAAGTTAGTGAGGTGCATTTCCTATCACCCAACTAATACCTTGACACCCACATGACGTTGCTTTGACTTTTTCCACTACTCTAGAATACAAGGTCCTCAGGAGAAACCGCTGATACGCACCAGATGCACTGAATGAAGCCCAAACTATTGCTGCTGCTGGCAACGGCACCAGTGCTCTCCTGACTCTGTGTCTCCTGCAATTTGTATTTTAAAGTATCCCAAGTTCTGCAAGTGTGAATAATTTCCCACCTTTAATCTATTCTCAATAAAAAAGTAATAGAAAGAATAAAACTCTTCCCTTGCCTATTATAGTAAGCTCCCCTAAAACATCAGAAACAGGATTTTTGTAGAGAAATAAAAATTGTCACCAATTATAAGATTATCACCATAAGAAAGTAAGTTGTTGTCAGTAACACTCTACAGAAAAGTAGACCTCAGGGTGAGATAGAAATGCCTATTGATCCAGTCCTTACTGGGAAGCACACAGAGCCTTGTGGTCCTTAACAGCAAGCCTGCAGCCTGTGCAAGAAAGGCCAGAAAGCAAAAAGTAAAAAGTTTCCAACTGTGTAGATGAAAGTTTCTGTCCCACATGGTCTCTCAGTTATTTAGTACCAAAGAAACACACAGTGGCTTATATTAATTATAAATTGTTTGGCCTACTAGCTCAGGCTTATTATTAACTAGCTCTTACATATTGAGTTAACCCATAATTCTTATATAAATTTAGCCACATGGCTTGGTACCTTGTCTCAGGAAAGCATTCTAATGCTATGGGATAATGCTCTTGTACACTGTAAAGATTTGTCACTCTGAATCAAAAACCTAAACACGTCTTGGCTCTACCATTCCATGGGCCATTCCCAGTGGACCTGTCTCTTAACCCCAAAATTTTGTTCCTGTGCCCTTGTCCATAGTTACATATTCCTAATCTCTTGGCTGAAGTTTTTCTCCTATCACCTAAACAGAGTCATATTTACGGCTGTTTCCTGACCCTTTCACTGGCAGTGTCTGCTGGAATAGCATTAGTAATCACTTTATATTCCCTCTCTTGGCCTACAGATCTGGTTCTAGGAACAGCCTCACACTCTCCATCACCTGGATGGATAAAATACCATTCACCTCAAATGCAGCAACCCATTGTCAATACCCTTCATCTTTTCCATGATTGTCAAACCAATCCTCCTGGCCTCTCTGTTCTCAGGCACACAAGCCAAATATCCAGGACCCTCTTTAGTTCTCATCTACGTATATGGCATCAGTTGCCCAGAGATCACATTGTTGCTTGCTTTGGTTCTCCCTAACCAGCCTGTTACAGATTATCTCCATTATTAGGTTTTCTTTGCTTTCTTTTGCTTAGTGTTTTTTTTTTATTTTTTAGTTTCATTCTAACTTAGTGTCACTGAAATTTTAGTTATTAGCTAGCTTAATATGAAGTATTTGCATGTACACCTTACATCTTGCTTCCTGTCTTTGACCAATGTTTTTTTTTTTCCCTTCTGCCTTTTATGCTTTTCACAATCTCCAAGGATTATCCTCTTACCCATTTTTAGGAATATATCTCAAATAGGATTTTTGACAGGAAATATTTCCTGGATTCCCCAAACAAACATGGTATATGGGTTCTTTGAAACCCATAGGATTTGAGCTGTTGCTTCTCCCACAGCTACCTTCCCAACATTACATGAAGATGCATGATACACTTGCCATGCCACCTCATGCTGGTCTCAAGGCTTTGTGAAGGTAAGAATCATACTTCCTTTTTGTTTTCTTTGTAGATGCTTTGCATACAGTCAAAATACAGCATTTGTATATGCTTACATATATGCATTTATCCTCCCACATTTATTTCTAAGACAGTTTGCAGCCGTTCAGTGAATATTTGTTAAAAAGACTGAGAAGACCTGTTGAGGTTTATGTTTCCATGGTAACCATCTACAGCCTCCCATTACTTGATAGTGAAAGATACAAAATAATCCCACACTAGTTCAGAATTACATATAATATAGGGTTATTTATTAAGGGGAGACTTACAGATCACTGTCCTAGATCACAGTTCTCTGCACAAATGGGAAACAGGAACAGAGACTAGCAGCCAGAAGTGAGAGCCAGAGCAAGACAGTGAGCTTAAGCTTTCATTTATAGTATAAGAGACCACGCCCAAATGGGCTGGTGGCTAAAAGGTTACTGGCTGAAGGAATGGAAGGAGCTCCCACAGCACCTCCCACTTTTGTTTAAATAAGAGCGTTCCAAATCCAATACAAAACTATATACACTAGGAACAGATATCAAGGGTAAGATTAGAATTACAACCAGCATAAACAATATTAAGCAAAAAGTGCATACTAAATATTTTAATAAACAGTCTATCCTAAGGAATCTAAGTCCTGTATGGGAAATGGCTTAGCTAGATCATAAGAGGAAGTGCAATCAAGCAGCTTCCAAAATGTTCAGTAGAAGACAGAGACAACTGGCTTCCTGAGGAATCATCCAAAGTCTCATTTGCAATGTTAAAGCAACCAATTTGGGCTAAGGCCTAGAGTAACTGATAGACCATTTTTAGAGGCAGGAAATTTTTCAAAACTGTCTTATTCTGTCTTGGCAAGATTTGTCAGTCTTTTTTCTTGTATCCTGCTTGTCCAGTCTGAACATAGTGCACTTTGTCAGTGGTCGAGGCATGGGTGGTTTCTTACCCAAAGGGCAGTTGTTCCAAGAAGAAGACAAATTCCAAGTGGAATGTCTTTGGTGCTCAACACTCTCTTGGAAATAGATCAGTGCTGCCAGGAGCATTCATGTCTCATGTCAACAGAATCCTAAGTTATTTAATGCCATATTCTACCGATCTTTGAAGTGGTTGAAGATTACCTATCTATGCAGAATACAATCTCTATGTATCTAAAGAACCTAATTAGTCTGACTATAAGTATAACAAACATGAATGACTATTGACATATAAGGCTTAATACCTATATAACCTAAAGATTAAGACTTCATATCAGAATATTAAACAATCTTTAAACAACTGTACAGTAAAGGAGGACAATGACATCAAAATGTAAAAAAAAATGTATAAATATCTTAATCAGAGGTAGAAATATATAATGCAATATGATAAATATATCCTAAAATTGTATCAATATACAAAATGTCTTAAACAGAGGTAGAAACATGTATGCATACAATATTATAAATAACTTCACTTAGGTGTACTAATATTGTAAACAGAAATAACAAATATAATTTGAACTTGTATCCGTATACAAGAAACTATGCCAGTGTAAATTGTCCATAAATAATATCTCACAAGTATTTACTCTATTACTGACTATTATTATTATTGTGAATAAGTACACACTAGATTACCTATTATCCCATTCAATCTTCCTTTTTTTTTTGAGATCTTTGGGCCAACATATTTTCCACCCCAACCCCCAACCCTATGCAATTAATAATCAACCCCTTAATGGTATCTCTAACCATGAGGACAAACTTTGTTGGGAGAGGGGATGTCATTTTCTAGAATTGCTTCCTGCTGTCATAGGGGCAATGTTTTTTCAATGGGATTCTATAAAAGTGAAATGATGATTAAGTTTCAAGATTGCTCTTTTGTATAATCACAGATGGTTCCTGAGTAGTCAATAGGGTTTTTCTGAAATTCTTATTTGGAGTTCAAGCCAGAACGTTGTAAGAAGGTGCAACATTTCCACAGCTGGTACCCAAAACAAATTTCATAGTAGTGCTATCAGCATCACGACGTCATATTGATCATGATGTCATGGCATTGTTGTGGGGCCCCATCTTCTTCCTGGAGGCTCAAAGGTTACTGCAGGAAAATCTACTGTTCATTGTGGAAAACTTAAGCATTAGGCATATAGACATATATTCAATAAAAGATATGATATAAACAAAATGGATAAGGAAAAAAGTAAAATATTTCCTTAAAATCTATCTTCTTTCTGTCTCATACCAGATGGCTCCTGAAGAGACAGAAATTTTGCATTTTTCTTTTAACAACATGCTTGGATTTAGAGAAGGATAGCCATTGACCAACTTCAAAGTCAGCTCTTATTTTTTTTAAGATTTTTTTATTTATTTATTACATATACAGTGTTCTATTTGCATAAATGCCTGCAGGCCAGAATAGAGCACCAGATCTCATTACAGATGGTTGTGAACCACCATGTGGGTTCTGGGAATTGAACTCAGGACCTCTGGAAGAGCAGCAGCCAGTGTTCCTAACTGCTGAGCCATCTCACCAGCCCCAGCCAGCTTCAATTTTTAAGTAGAGATGTGTATGTGTCCAAATAATCAAACTTTACCATACAGATAATACAGCATCATAAGGCAGATTTTTTTTTGTTTGTTGATTCTTTCTGGATAGCTATCTCTTTATCTTTAGGCATCTAGATATCCAAGGTCTCTCCACTCTTTGAAGATGAATATTTTCCTGCAAAGGCAAGAACAGAACCTGACCCAACCCTTATGAGATTTTCTTACCACCTGTATGATTGTCACCTCTGTGGATGAGCTGTCATCCGCACCTGTGTTAATAACTCCTCAATTACAGTGTCATTTAAACACACTCTTAGCTTTGGTCTTTGATCATTACAGAAGTCTGGCAAAACATGTGTTTCCTATTTCCTACTGGAGTTTTTGACTCATCCTCTAGGTCTATTCCATCATTCAGAACAGTATTTTTTTTTACAGTAGGCAATGGGCTTTTATTTTCTTAGTGAGACATGTTCTCCAGTGACTGGGAATGACTGGGCCTTGTTTGTCATTGGGGCCTGAAAGAGGCCCCCCAAGAGTTTCCCAGTGGTATAAGGTTCCCTTATCTGTCTCTTGTCAACCTATATTCATTAGTCCAATGTCCAATGTCGGCCTTTGCCACACCTCCTACCAATACCAGAAACCTAAGTCCGCCTATTCTTGCCATTCCTAGAGGAGACATTATTCCTAGGAATTCCTTGACTACAGTCCCTTCTCAAATGTCCTATTCTACCACGATTAAAACATTTGGTATTTTGGTGTCTCCTCATACCATTGGAAATGGCTTCTCCTACCCAAGCTTCAGTACTATAATCAAATGTTTCAACATTCATTGTATACAAGATCCATTTACCTGTGGTTGCTGATCTAACCTTTAAAAGCCCAAGGATCTTCTTACATTCTAAGGTGGCATTTTCAAAAGCCAAGGATTCAGTTAGTACACATCTAGCATCAGGGTCTGTTGCTCCTAATTATACAACCTTAGTTAATCTTTGTAAGAAGTCAGTAAAGGGTTTTCTTTGGCCCTATTTAACCCTAATATATGACTCAGTCCTCTTTCCTGATTCCTGAATCCTGTCCCAAGCATTTAAAGCTGCTGTGCTTATAGAGGGACAAAGTGTATTCATCATAGCAAGCCTGTTCCCTGAGAATCAGAGTAATGACCCTCACCAAGAATTTAATCTTGGGAAGTCTCAAATCCTTTTGCTTTTCCCTGTTGCTCTAAAATTTTTGCCTCTTCTCTCCAGTAACACTTCCAACGCAGCTGAGGTCCATTTCCTAGGACCGCTGAGATTAATTGAAGCCAATCATGTGGGATAGCCTTAGTGCTTGAAGCCCATGTTTTCATCATTTCCCTGACAAAAGGTGAATGTAGCCCATAAGAAACTATTGCTTGTTTTATTTCTTTAAGATCGCTCATACATATTGGTTCCTGTGCAGTCTTTGACTACCTTAGGGTGCTTTGTGCCAGATGGTCTTTCTGAGGAAATTACTGGATATGCAGTTGAAACTCTGTGTAAGTCATCCTGGGGTCTGGCATGTACTGATGAGGCTAAATCCTGTCCCTGTCCCTTCTGTTTCTGCTCATCAATTTTCATAAATTCCTAAATCTTTCCAAATCTTTTACTACTGCCTTTTTAAAAGTCTGAATCTCCTGTCCAGTGTTCTGTTCTAACGTCCTCACTGAGGATTCCAACTGGCTCAGAAATGATAATGTCTCATCTTCAGTAATGTTGCTAGTTACATATTCATTTAAATACAACCTAATGAAGCTTTACTTCCTAATTTTTCTATACCTCCTTTCTATATCATCTATACTGGGAAACTGGAGAAATAATGCCTTATGCATTTCAGAATTTATAACCTTGTCTGCAGCCACTACCTACCAGGCACATCGACTGCTCTCAACCATTATACATGTTGCTCATCACATATACTTTTAGATGAATTAAGAAACAAGTCATGCAAGGAGGTATAGACCTCAAATCCCAGTTTCTCAGGCTGAGCTCAAGAACTTGAAGACAGCCTAGGCAAGATCACAAGATCATTTCAAAAAAATAACATAAAAATTATAATACTAAGCTCTTTTAAAATATTTTTATTTAACTCCACATACTCAAAATTCCATCTCAACAAGTAATCAATAGGAAAGTTTACTAGTGAAATACTTTCGGCTCTTTTTTTATTAGTCTTTGAAATCCAGTGTGTATTTTAGGCAGACAGCACTAATCACATTTCAATGTCTTTCCTGCAGGTACTAGTAGCCCCTTGTTCAAACCTTTAGGATCTAGACAGTTCTCACTAGACTGAAAGCTCATTTTTAGAGGGAAAAAAATCCTTTCTTCTTGCTTCATAATTATTCGTGCCTATAATCAAATATAGCAAAGTTCAACATCAGATGAACTCAGAAAACTTCAAAGCAGATGATGATAAGAGAACTGGGATAAGAGAGGAGATCCTAGGAAAGAAGAAATTTCAAGTAAAGGTTAGCGGAGAATTCTAGCCCAGGCCTTGAGTCACCATGTCCTGCAGACATGCTCTGCATTCATCCCACATCTCCACCGCAGGACCATACATATCTACCCATCCTAAAGTAGGAGCTTCCTTGGTGTACAGAGAAGCAACGCCTTCTTCATTAAATATTGATTTCATTCACATTTCCCTGGGGCCACGCATTATGGAGGAAGAGAGTAACATTCTCCACTTTGACTTTACAAATGAAGAAACTGAAATCTAGGCAGACTTAGAAGTTACCCTACGATTCTGTGCTCATTGCAAGCGAAGCCAGAACTCAAGTTCTATGAATCCCAATCCTTTGTCCTCCTCCCTCTGCTGTACAATACTCACTTTTCAACAATGGCTTTTGCATCTAATATGATAGCCACATTTTGGGGGGAATTACTTTAAATGAATTCATCTATGTAAAAACACTGTGTGCTGCATGTATTCAGTCTGAAAGGGGTGGCGCCTGGGAAGGAAATGACGATTTATTTAGTCCATTCTTACACCTTAGGGGTATGATACCTAATTCTCAATATTGGTGAAAATTTATGTAGCTACTGAAGGTCTTTAAAGAAAATATTGTTAGTGCATGTACGTGTGCACGTGCCCATGTGTGAGTGTGTGTATTCTCTCACACATTTCAATAAGAGACAATTCTCAGAATTAACAAGTTTTTCTACAAGTCTACATTTTTCATTATGATGTGAATCAAAGAGTTCATTAGCTTCAGTCCACCTAAAGCTGGATAAAGTCTTCCATAGGGTTCATGCCACAAGAAGTTCCACATGTTAAATATTTTTATTCCTTAGCTGCTTGGTTAGCATTGCAGCCTGTTTCCTGAATTGAAGCTGAACGTGGTAAAGAAGAGGGTATCTCTCTCCTAAATAACACATCCTTACTGCCATGGATAACAGACACCAACTTTTTTTTTAAAAGAAAGTGTTCTTTCTTAATAAAAAGCATCATAGAAACCTTCTAACAATTAGAATGAGCCACCATTTTCCATGTGATAACAATGAAAAGGTAACAGTATTCTTTATCTTTGGAAATTTTGTATATCAATTTTCTGAACCTGGTAGAAAGACTGGCATTTTAATGATACCTTGTAGCAATATCCTGCTGTATTTTGTTGCAATGTGAATTGAGTTAGTTTACCTCTGGGCGAGAAAGAAGTGCAGGCACAGTTGCCGGGGGTTCCTGTGCACGCATACATGTGGTACACACACACACACACACACACACACACACACACACACATTTTTCCCTCCATGCAGTCCTCTAAATCTTGAGTTTTGCGGAGTTTCATTTATTCAAAAAACCTTTGAATTAGACACTTCCTGCCTGTGCCTCCCCTCAGTGGGAAGCTTGTGGGGGCGGGTTTGCAGTTTGGAATTCAGGCCCTCCCTCCAGTTAGAGAACAAAGTCTCAAACTGCCTGTCCTTCAGGACACAATGAAACAGCCAGCTGTTTGCTTAGACATTTGTCTGAGCGAAGCTTTATCAGGCTATTATTAGTTTTAATGCTGTAATTAGATGCGCAAATGTACCCTGAGGTATGTTTGGATGGGAACATCATACAAATCAGAGTTGACAATAATGAACACAGCTGCATTTCTGCCAATGATTAGGCATTTAAATAAGTGCTCGTGCTGTGTTTTCTGGAATATGAGATCCCACAGAGAGGAGAGGTTAGCAGTGGCGTGAGGCTGCCAACCGGGCATCAAAAACATCGGCAAAACAAAGGACAGACTTGGAAACTGGATATTAACTTCACTTGCGGCACCATCCAGACAGCGTGTCCTCTTCCCTTCTCACTGTGCCTCATCTTCATTTCGGTGAATTACCTACACATATGCATTGGGAATGTATGTATGGTGTCCTTCCTTCCCATCAGACTACATGTTCTGAGAGCACAGAAAAAGAGCTGTGTCTGCAGCATCAAACCATCGTCCAGTTCTCCTCCAACTGATAATAAATAGAAAGATAGGAATTGTGATACACACTGGAGGCATTTTGTGCAAATACGACTTCAGACCACCTGAAAATTTCATGAGTCATTTAGAGCCATGCAAGACAAAGGTCAACACTCCCATTGCACCAGTGGGACCAGAAGCTGGAGTAAGCTTGTCACCTGCTTAAGATTTATTAGCCTGGACTCAAAGTAAATATAAAATAAAAAACTTAGCAGCCAGCTCTGCATTTTACCATACCGCTTACTTCATGAGAGCAGCCAGCCTGAGGCAGTTAGGACGTTTTCCTACTCTGCCTACGATGCTGAGACGATCACAATAATGGGAAATACAGATACACCCCTTTTGTAATTTCACAGCACTCCCGTGGGGCATCGCCACTAAATCACTTACATCTACTTTGCCCTCTAAAACCCCCTCTTCCTGTAGCTCCCTAGATCCTACATATCACTAAATCAGCTCATCTGGGATCCACTCCTCTTCCTGTTCCCAAGACTTGACTGCTCCCCAAAGGTCCCAAGCTGCCCCTGAAGATCTCTGGCTCCAATGTACTTCTTCCAACTTATAAAAATATAAATCCAAAGACATTAACACCTTGAGTCGATGCTGCATTTATTCCTGGAGGCTGGGAAACCCCTGTGGAATCTCTGACAAGTGTGCCAGCCTGTGCGGTCTGAGAACTCTCTGGCAATGTTGAAAGGCCTCATGATGGTCTAGGAGTGAAATAGACAAATTCTGAACTTATGCCAAGCTACTATGTCTTCCCTTTGGGTCAGAAGCAAGTCCTTTCAGTGCCTGAGTGACATTATTTGACACACGCATTCTCTATGCGCATTGCTACAGAATGAAAATGATTGTATAGGTTCTTGGATGCATACCATTTTGACAAAGGGAAGTTACAAGGGTCATCATGCCGAAGCAAAAACAGATTTAAAGAAGATGAGTTGTATTTCCAGCATGGAGAGTTAAATGAGAATTTGCCATCTGTTTAAATTTAAGAGTAAGTAATTCTAGGTTGTAAAGCACTAAAAGTATGACCGGATTTTGTAAGCTGGATCAACCAAACGCTCAGGTTCAACTTTACTTTGTGCTGTGTTTCAGGAAATCTGTGAAGCTCTAGCTTTGACTGTAGCCGATTGGTCTGCATTGCTAACCATTATGTCATCGACAACTTAAAACAGGTGAGGGATTTATCACCATTAGAACTATATAAACTATATACTAACCTGAGTCCAGGGAAACTGTCAAAAGCTACTCTTCAATTACAAACACTTAGGTTGACAGCAAACACCAACTCATGAATAGAGCATACGTTGGCCTCTTCTTCCCGATTTGTCAGCCAAGCCAGTCCTGAGCTCTGCCCATGAAGAACTAGCTAGTGAGGGCTGCAGCTTTCGCCCTTGTCACTGGAGGGTTTTCAATAAGCCATTAAAAGACAACAGGGAGAAACTGATCAAAGACACAAGAGAGGCAGAAACAAGGATGTGTAGCGAGGACTGGTTCCACCCAGATCCATCCGCTCTCTCCTTTAGAGTTCACGAGATGACCCAGAATCCTTATAATGAATTCTCATTCTCTCTCTCAAAATCAATTTCAGTTGTATTTTTGAATAAAATTCTTTAAGTAGGAAATATTTGCTTGCCTGCTATTTAGAATTTTGTGATATTATTAATATAAGACATCAGATCCCAGAGCAGTTAAAAACATGGCACATCAAAAGGATTTCTTTGGGTATAAAATCTAAGGGCCTTTGGGTTCATGATCCAGAGAGTCTGTCTCAAAAAAAAAAAAATGATGTACACATAATTACAAGCTTACTCAACACGTTTTCTCAACCAGAGCATTTGACCTCAGTATATGATGGAAAGGGGGTGGAAGGCTAGAGGATAAAATCCCAGGAATTTGCCTCAGGCTTCTGTTCATTCCACCTTGAAAAGGCAGTCTACACGATCACAAGGGCCTCTTCCTACTTGGAATTGGCTCAATTGCCACAAATGCACATTTTATCTTAGATGATCCAATATTGACCTTTAAAAGTATGATCAATCAATACTCTAATGTAGCATGACTCCGAGTTCCCTGCCAATCAATACACATGCTCTGAAGAGCCCAGCAAAACTTAACTATGTGCAACATGATTGGCCTCATCCTCACACCCTACAAATATGCCACAAGAAACAGCCACAAACCACACCCACACACACAAAAACACCGATTCACAATATTAATAACAGTATTAAGATGGAAAAAACAGAGATCCTGAGCATTTAAAGTTATAAATAATCTTATTGAAAACCAAGAACTACATGAATATTGTATTTTATTTAGGTCAGAGTATTTATATATACCTTTTTTTTTTTTTACGGTTTGAAGCAATTCGGATCACAAGTGGTGAACATGCCATTGGACTTGCTATACTTTAAATACCATGCTTACCTTCAGACATCTGAGAAACAAATTTAGACAAAAGGACACCATTCCTTTTGATTTTTTAACATGTCAAATAATACCAGGAATGGCTACAAAAACAGATTCTAAAAAGTGACTCTTGCATTCCCAGCATATAAAATAATAATAAAAAAATCTGTGTCCAGCAGGATTGAAAGACAGTCGGTTTATCTGAAGCACCGAGAGGAAATGGTGAGTTCTGCACAGTGGCGTGCTCTAACAGAGCTCCAAAGCTCTCCTTCCACACTGTCCTTGCAGCGGAGCCAGGGTCTCAGGTACTGGCATGCAGGCTGACTTACAATCTACCCATCTTAATGGCATCCACAGCCTTTGCCCATGTTCTCACGTGACCCCCTGAATCACAGGTGGGTGAGCGGTGACTAAAGTCCACTGAGGGCTTTGTCCACCCGTGACCTTCCCAATAAGCTGCTGAGCCTTGCTGGATAGTTCTCCCACACGAACCCCCTGCAATGGCTCTCATGGAAACAGTCACAATTTCAGCAACTAACAAAACCATTTGAACCGGAGAGTGGAAAAGGGGAGAGGGAAAGGGAGGGAGGGAGGGAGGGAGGGAGGGAGGGAGGGAGATATCTGAGCCCTAGCTCTAGTATTTGCTACCTGAGTGGCCTGTTGAACTCATCCACTTCTTCCCTAGAGCTTCCTTGATGTGGAATAGACACACCAACTTGACACATACAAATTCCTTCAGGGGAGCTTGGTAGGGGCCTGGCCCTCAGGATATTCTCAGGAGAGACTCTCAGGGGTAGCAACAGGACTAAGGGACAGTACACAAAAAGCTTGGTCAAACATTTCTCTGGGTATTTCAGTGAGTGTAGGATTTTGGCTGAGACTGACAGATTTGGGTAAAGTTTTCATAGAGTTGAAGGTTTCCATCAAACATAGATAGACACATGCACCCCAAATAAGAAAGATTTTTACTCCCACACTGAAGCTCTTTCCAAATATCCAGTTTGCTGCCATACACCACAAGATTTTTGGGTCCACAAGCCACCAAGCATCCACAATCCTCACCGACCCCCTCGTACCAGGCTTTTGTGCCACGAGCTCCCAAGTCATGACATGGAGAGAGTTACTATTAGTGATGAGTGCTCAGTCCAGCTTAGGCACGCTTCTGGCTAGCTCTTTTAACTGAAATTGACCTGTTTCTTTGTATCTACCTTTTGCTTCAGGGCTTTTTACTTATTTTCCTTCTGTGTGTCTTAAGTACAGTGTTTGTGTCTACTAGCTGAAGGCTGCTGGCTGCTGGCTGGAGGCTGCCTGGCTTCTTGCTCTAAATGTGTCCCTCGTTTTCTCTTCTCTTCTTCTTTTGAGCCCAGATTTTTCTTCCTGTTTATTCTCTCTGCCTGTCAGTCCTGCCCATCCTTTCTCCCTGCTTAGTTACTGACTGCTCAGCTCTTTATTAGACCAATCAAGTACCTTGGACAGGCAAGATGGAACCCATCTCAACATAAACACACGTCCTTACATCACTAAACAAATGCACCATAAACAAAAGCAACACATCTTTACACAGCTAAAGCAATAGTCTACAGCATAAACAAATGGAACACATCTTTGCCTAGCTAAATATTTCACAACTCTCTCTTTCTTTCATTCACACACACCCTATTGAGTTTGTTACTCAGGAGAACTATATACAGTATGTTATTATTTTATTATTGGTAATCATCATTATTCAAGTATATATTATATTCTTACATAGGAAGAATACCATCATTCTTCTTACCCTTCTTAGATCAAAAGAAATGTGATCCTCTGCAGACCACAATGTGGTCTGTATGTCAGACAAACATGTACATGAAAACATCAAAATAACATCTCAAGCCATTCCCACTGAGTATTTTAATTTTTCCATTTTTTTCATCTAAAAAAAACACAAAAAATAAAGATTTACAACTTTCAACTTAACTATCATCTTGTGTATATATTAGAATGTAAACTGTGGGGAGATGTATGCAATGCTTGTAGATTTATAGCAAAACCCACAGTGGTCATGGCCACAGGATTACTGCCTACTGTCTGGCTAATTTTACTTTGAAGGAGGAGAAGGTTTAAGGTACTTGTAGGGACATTTTGCTGCTATTTATTTATTTATTTATTTATTTATTTATTTATTTTTGAGACAGTCTCGTATAGACAATGCTTGCCTTGAACTTCCTATGTAGCCAAACCTGGCCTCTAGCTCATAAGCACTGGGATTGTAAGTATGTCACACCACACCCGGCACCTTCCGGATTTTTCAAGTGCTTACCATCCTAAAACAAAACCCGTCTTTCTGTGTGCAGTAATAAAGAAACGGCATGTCTCTGAAGTATGAAGCTGTCCACAGTCTCTTTTCATATTTCTCTTTAGCAGAAGGTCAAGGTGATCTGCAAACCTGGTGATTTTATTCTGTTTCAACTCCGAGGATATAAATATCTGTATTTCTCTGCCAGGCATGTTCTTTACTTGGCCATCTCTTGAAGGGTGTGTCCTGAATGTCCTGTCTCTTACCTGCCACTTGGCTTTAAATACCTGTCCTTTAGTCACCAGAAAGATGGTTCCACGTGGCTAAAGGCCAGGGCCAGGAACAACTGTTAAGAACTTCGGAACAGCAGAGACCAAAGGGACGGGTCTCATGGGGAAGGGTGTGTTGTGACCACGACTCAGGAAGAGAGGAGGGCAGCTAGTCACAGGAATAGGGAGAGACTGCAGTGTGAGAGTTTAGACTCTAGCAGGAGCCAGAAGGAGTGACAGTCCGGGTCCAGCAGAAAACGTGGACTGGAGCTGAGGGCCCCTCTCATAAAAGCTACATGGAAGGAGGCAGAGAAGGTCTCACAGGCGACAGAAAGACTTGTTCACATGACAGCACAATTTGGAATGACAGAGGATCCCGGGGCAATGCCATCTGCCTGCTGCCCCACCTTTAAATGGCCTGGCCATGTGGGTAAATGCCTGCTGGCAGGTGCGAGCCATTTCGGGACAGCTGCCAAGGCTGGCTCTGCAGGTGTGAGTGGCTCCAGTCACTGGAACAGGTCCACAACCATTCCTGAAACGGTAGAGCGTGTGTCTCCCCTCTGCTCAGCATCCTCGTAAGTGCCGCAGATCAAGTGCTCATCTCTATTCTATAGGATTCAGCTCTGGAGTCTGCTGTGAAGAGGAAAAGCCCTGTACTCTCCTGTGGGGACTTGGGGGAAAACAGAAAATCCTCCCAGTTTCACTAACGCTGTAACTGTCCAGCTCCACAATAACTTCTCAGAAAACAAAAATGAGAGTCCACGCTCTCACAGCTAACAGACTCTGGGACCCTGAAAGCAAACTTGGGCCCAGAACACAAGCTCACAGTGACACTGTTTCCAGCCACCCATCTTACCCTTTACAGGCCCCATCCTCACTAATGAGCCACTGCCTTCTGCACCCTCAGCCCTTCTTCCTTATCAATGGTTTTAAAGCCATCCCAAACGCCTCATACTGTGCCAGGTGTGGTGACGCACGCCCTTCATCCAGGCACTCAGGAGGCAGAGGCAGGAGCATCTCTGTGAGTTCAAGGCCAGCCTGGACTACACAGAGAGTTCCAGGACGGCCAGGACTGCTACACAAAGAAATCCTGTCTCAAAAAACCAAACCAAACCAAAAGCTCATAATGCTCGCTCGGCACAGCTGCTGCACTCCCTGGCCCATTCCTGTTAAGTCCCTTCACATGGCCACATGTCACTAAACACAATACTGCCTGAGATACGTGGCTTTGTAGAGAATATGTGGAAGATAAAACTGACTTTAAAAAAGTAGAATAATCAAGAGACTCTCTAATGCGAGATTTCAATGAGTAGTTAAAGAAGCCATTGGGAAGAAATTAGAAGGCATTTCTCAGCCTCTGAATGGAAATAAATCACTTAGGGCCCACTCCACCCACGGGCAAGGCTGACCCTGACGGAACCCCTCATAACAGCACAGCGTGTTTTAATCCTGAGAGATCTGCCTATTAATTCTGAGTGTTCAACTCAGAAGGAACTAGGAAAACGCACCAGTGCTGGAGAAAAAGCTAATGATGCTTCCAGTTCCTCCCAGGAGCTCCCCATCACTTCCTTCCTGGGAGACAGTGGTGTGTGTGTTCAGGGCATCTCTTCTCCCAGATAAATGTCTTTGCAGAAGGAAGGCATGCTACATTCACCTAAGGGACTAATCCAAAGAGCTTTCCCTAAATTTCACATGCAAATTGCTCCATCCTGAGAGAACTGGGATTTGTATGTACAAAGAGCCAATCAGGAACTAAGCTGCTCGGATTTGACACTTATTGATCCTGTATGAGTCCTCGGGGAAGCGTCATTCAACCATTTTCTTGCCCCATTTTACATTTTATAGAATATAGGATTGATTTTAAAAACAAACTTCTTACAGATTTTCTAAGTGGCTATAGGTTCATCTGATAAATCTTTGGA
Source organism: Alexandromys fortis (assembly GCF_014885135.2). Classification (NCBI taxonomy): domain Eukaryota; kingdom Metazoa; phylum Chordata; class Mammalia; order Rodentia; family Cricetidae; genus Alexandromys; species Alexandromys fortis. The sequence goes on along the minus strand of NW_026068040.1, from coordinate 1,881,698 downwards.
CTGAAAAAGGCTGCTGGGAAAATCTCACGACTGTTGCCATAGTCATAATCACTGTAAAGCTCCTGTTGCGTCCCAGGGTGTTTTCCGTATCACAATTGCTCTTTATCTCATTCTGCGGTGCTCAGACTGACACCAGTTTCTTGTAATTCTCCGGCAGTGACTGTCACAATGTTTCTGCTTTAGAAACTAAACAGATTTCAATCCAAGTCAGGTGATGTAACAACTCTGCTTCAAGGTGGTATAAAGAGCAGCCCAAAGAATCACAGATCAAAATGCATGGCCTGCGTAGGTTTCCCTAGCTCTTCCAATGAATTCCTCAGTCCAGAGGGGGAGAGTGAGCTGGACGACAGCCCAGATGTAAAGATGCTCGCCCCGGTCCAGCTCAGACTAACACTGGTGAGCAGAGGAACAGGAGCCTCCAAGGCTTCCCTTCGGTCACACAGCTAAGAAATGGCAAAGCCATGGTTTCAACGGCATGAGCCATCTTCAGTCTGTCCTCCCCCAACCCTGCCTTAATGACACCCAAGAAAATAAAACACATAGCTCAGCACGGAGAGGAGATAGTCGTGTGGCGTAGGAAAAGTTGCCATTATCTCGTAAACACATCCGGAAGGATCGGCATGATATTTGATCTTGCTGTTGTTGTTTAAGTAACTAATTTAACAGCAAACAGAATGCTGTGGATTGCCATTCAAAGAAGAGAGACAGGGATAGAGGCGGGACTGGGGTAGAGATAAAGAAACGTGTGGAGAACAAAATCCTATACGGAAGCAAGCAGAACTCTAAAGAAGTAAGAAAATCCTAACTGCTCTCCAGAACCCAAAGAAGCTAGCGGGAAACGCGGTGTTATTTGAGAAAGATGTTTTCTGCTGAGGTGGTCTTCCATCTTGACAGCGTGTCACAGGACGCAATTCCCATGAGACCATGAAGTAAGAGGAAGTTTTTGCACACTGTCACAACATGGGCAGTAAAGATCAGGATGAGCCAGTGGGAGACCTGCTGGAATTTTACAGTCAGAAAAAAATCCCGAGTATTGATTCACAACTGGCTGAAGAAGAAGACCAAGCACAGAGAAGCTCCCTCTCTATGGCGGCAGAAGGGCAGGGCAGATGCTGTGCTGGTGACCACAGGCAGTGTTGTCAGCAATGGCCTGAAAACGATCAGGTTCACAGCAATAGACAGGCAGGCGTGCATCTCGCTGGCTGGTTTGGAAGGGGAAGACTCCACAAAAGGCAACAACCTGAAATGCGTACAGCAAACCTGATTTGTGGGCGCACTCCTGATATCAAAAGTACAGGGCAGAGATGAAAATGCCTTTTCTAAAATATCTTTACATCACTTGGGTGAGCGTGCAAACAACTTCCTTTGTTTCTGGAGAAAACAACAAATGGAGCAACCTGAGTCCCCTTCATGTGACATGCGCACTGCCCACAAAGAGCTCTCCTCCAGTCCCTGGGGCAGGGGCAGAGGAAAACCAATGGATTCTCCCTCTCAGCATTTCCCTGTCCATAACCAGACTCTGGAAAACTCAAGGATCCCTTGTAGGAATTTCACATGAAGAGCGACTCTCCTCACACCCAATGGAGAATCTGGCACTTGTGATTCCCTGGCATCCCAGAATTTCTCGGGCTGACTTGACTCTCACGTGACAATTTCATGTTAACTGTAATCATTTTTAGCTTGGATTTTAAGTACATTCACATAGTCCATAACCACTCCTGATACAACCAAAACAGGATTTCTGACCTATGGTGAACATTTCAAAGTGTTACCAAAATCTTTTATGATATTATACTATCTAAAAAAAATCCTCCATTTTGATTCAATTTTCAAACACAGCATGTAAAAACAATTTCTAAACTTGAAAGTACTATCCACACATCAAAACATGACTCAATTACACAAAATAAATTTGCACGTGTGTAATATAATTAAAGCTTACATAGAATGGCAGTAGTGGGATCTCTCACTGTGGGAAATCATGCTTTGGTAGAAATTTAAATTCCCTCATCTTACTTTAAAAGAGGAAGGGGGAACCCCATTATCTTCAACAGCCATCTTCACAATTAATTATATTACTGCACTCTTCGTGGAATGAAAAAAAATGCCTAAAGAATTACTAGGCTATTAATTGTGCATTTGCCTAATCAAACTGGCATTGTTGGACTTTTTGATCTGTTGGATGTAAGTTTTTAATCTGTTCGATATACAATTACCATGTACTACAGGAATTTTAATGAAATCAACGTCTTAAAAGCCTTAAACATATCAGTAAAACCAAAGACATTTTAGGAGCATGATAAAATCCCAAGTCCTGGTATTCTAAATTGAGCTGCTAAACTTTCTGTATGGCTCGGACATAATATTTCCCTACATAAAGAGAATGCTGTAAACACTCGATAAGTAATGGAAATTACATTTTATGTTTATTTTTCTAACCAAAAGAGCCACATATTTTTTGGTAACAAAAATTAGGAAACACAGCAAAGATATTTTTTAAAAGATAACCCACGATGTAATTGCACCAGGATATTTCCAGGCGCTTCCTGCCAGCTCTTCTGTCACTCACTGCACTCCATGTCCCTATGTCCGTGTGACACGAGTGTGACCGCATCTGTACATGCAGGTATGTGTGCGCACATGCATGTGGCATCACATCTGTACATGCAGGTATGTGTGCGCACATGCGTGTGGCATCACGTCTGTACATGCAGGTATGTGTGCGCACATGCGTGTGGCATCACGTCTTCCTCAGTTGCTCTCTGTCAAAGAGCATCTCTCTCCTTAAGTGTGAACTCACGGATTAGGCTGGACTCACTGGCTGGTGGTGCCCAGCTCCACTCCCCAAGCACTAGGGTGACCACCGAGTGCCATCATGCTACACCTTCAATGGCCACTAGGAATCCAAAATCAGGTCTTCCAGACTGTTGGCCCCTCTAATTTTCAGACTGTTGAAATCAATATATATGTGTGTGTGTGTGTGTGTGTGTGTGTGATTTAATACTCTGTTATTGAAAATATTTTATTTTGCAGTCATCTTTTAAAAGATTACCCTTGTGGGAGAGACTGTTCATTGCCGTCTCCATAGCACCTGAAACACCGCCTGCTGGCCCAGGCGCTCTCTGTCTATTTGTTGGCTAATTCATCAACAGGCGATTTATTGCATCATTGATAATGACAGGAACACTGGATGTTAGGTTATGTTCAACTTTCCACAATCACAGGCAATCCTATATATCTTGGAGGATAAACCTTTACTGGGATATAGAATTATTCATAGAGGATCAAATTCTAGAAGGTGAATTATTTGACCAACGTTAATATACATGACTCTAAGACTCTTAACACCTACCATCCAACTACTTCTACCAAAGCAGGACCTATGGAGTGCCTGTTTCAGCACACCTTCCACAACACTGGGAAGTCTTTAAGAAGAAAAAAGAAAAAAAAAACCCTACATGAAGGACTAGAGACATGGCTCAGCAGTTAAGATCACTGGGTGCTTTTCTAGAGAACCTGGGTTCAATTCCCAGTACTCACATGGCAGCTCACAACTGTCTGTAGCTCCTGTTACAGACATATATGTAGGTGAAACACCAATACACATTTTAAAAAAGGGAAAGGAAAATCAGATGCATAAATAAAAATCTAATCACACATAAACAAGAAATTGTTATCTGAATCTTTAAATACTAATATTGAGCACAATTCTAAATATGCACTAAGTATTCAGATGTCCTGTTTTCTGGCCCTATCACTCAACTACTCTGCACTCTCATTCCCTCAACACATGTCATACTTCTCTATAAAACATGAGCTATGTTCACATATACAAAACTGATAACACTAATATTTTCTGTGCATAGCATGTATGTTTAAGGTATATATGCATGTCTCTAAGTGTGTATCTATGTGTGTGGGTGTGTCTGTGTGTATGTGTCTATGTCTCTCTGTGTATATGTGTGTGTCTGTATCTCTGTATGTCTCTGCGTGTGTGTGTCTGTGTGTGGATGTGTCTGTGTGTATGTATATGTGTGTGGTGTGTATGTCTGTGTGTCTCTGTGTATGTATGTGTGGCTGGTGTGTATGTCTGTATGTGTCTGTGTATATGTGTGTGTGCATGTGTGTGTGTGTGTGTGGTCATGTGTATTCATAGCTGAATGCCGCTGCGTGTTTGCAGCTGTCTGTGGAGCCCAGAGACCAACATCATTTGTCTTCCTCAATGGTCTCTACTTCATGATGTGAGACAGGGTCTCACCAACTTTAGAATGGACAGCCACCAAGATCTGGAGATCCCCTTTCTTTGCTCTCACCCCAACACTAGAGTGACAGATACGTGTCACCAGGCTGAGATTTTACAATTTCTAGGGATCCAAACTCATGTCCTCCGCAAGCACCTTACTCACTGAGCCACTTCCTCGGCCCAAGTTTGATAATATTTCAAATGTTACTTACAGCACTATATGATGCATGCATTTATATGTGTGCACATGTATATTCATGTCCATGCATATATGTGTACACATACATACACACTGAAGGAGCGTGAGAAAATGCAGGCTAAGGAGAGAGGAAGAGAATAGTTCGGTTCAGTGGTAGGGAACCTGGAAAAGAGAAAAGGGCCAGCCAAATTCTCAGACTTTATGTACATGCTATGTTTGGAAGACCACAAGTAGAATGTAATGTATGAGCATACTACTGTGTTCTTCAGCTTCATCCCACATCATCAGATCTCCTCCAGGACACTTTGAACACAGGATACTATGGTGGGTAAGGGAATGGACGGTGTAGCCAGACAAGGATGGGACCAGATCTAACCTCCAGCATCCTTGATGATTCTGCTTCTTGAAGTCCTGTGCTATGGACAAACTGAAGGCAACAGTATCCACTGCAGATGAAGGATTGTTTAAATTAAATGAATTAATATCAATTATTAATAAAATGATGATAACAGAGTCTTTAAAAGTATTTTCCAATAAGGTAAAAAGTTACTGTGCTTATTATTTTTATGGTGTGTGTGTGTGTGTGTGTGGACCTGGGTGTGATGTGCCCTGTGTCACAGGTTCACATCTTTTTATTTTATTCTACTGATGAGGCTGAATTCCTTATTCCTTTTATTTCATTCATTCATTCATTGGCCCAATGCCTTATTAAGTGCTACTATGTGCTTGTTTTATACGAGATATTGAATTTTGGTCTTTTATATTCCTTCTAGTTTACCATTTGCCTTTTAATTCTGTTTATGGCAAATGTCAACATATAAGACTATTAAATTTTCATGTAACTTATGCTATTTTCTGTCACACACATGCCTTTTAAGAATGTACTCACACCTTCCTTCTTTACCTGTAGGGGTCCTTTTACTATTTGGAGTGGAAAGAGAATAAATCCCTGTTAGAAATGTTTTAGGCCTAAGATCGGAAGAAATGATAATTGGCTTCATGTAGTCCCAACGTTATAAAATGTTCACTGTACAGTGTAGTAGACTTCTCAAGGTCAGCGCTGGCTGATTTCTTTCTGGCGAGTACCACAGCAGAGGACACATAGTTGGCCCTCAATAACTGCTGAATTTGCTCAATTAAAGAAAACGGCGCTGTCAGGACAGGCACGGGGCTTCAGAGCAGAGAATCAAGACATTGATTGGATTGGCATCATGGGAACACAGAGGAATCACTGAGAAGGCTCAGAATCAACCCTCCTGCAGAACTGGCGCTCTGGGTGAAGAGGATCAACGTGTGCTCTTACTATTGCTTTGCAAGACCCAGATCCCACCGTCTACCGCTGTACTTGGCGGTGTTTCTCCAAGCATCTTCGGAGCTGCATGCTGGAGCAGGATGCTTCAGCTGCGAAGAAGATTTGTGATGAAATTAGCTGCCCAAAGTGACTTTATCTTTCCCCAAAACACCTGCTTGCCAGAGTTCGGTGGTGCCAGTTTTCACAGACAATAGAATGGAAGCTAGGGACAGAGCTTGACTGGGGTGCTCAGATGGATAGTGGGGAACTAGAAAAGATGTCAATCATAGGAAGATAAATGAATAAATAAATAAAACAAAAATAAGTCCACATTCTGTCTTCCAGGACAAATACTGACTAGACAAGGTTTGCATTTAAGGTACAGAAAAAATTCTAATGTCTGGAGGGGGTCAAGAAGCAAGTAGGAAATATTCATGCATATTGAGAGGGCTTGGGCTGAGGGTGATAGGGGCAAAAAGTTGGAAAATGATGGGCCGGGAACAGTAAGTGGAAGGGCGAGCACAGCCTGTTGGTACAACAGCATGACTTGGCACCAATGCCAAACACCAAAAGCTGAGGCAGCACACAGCACCTGGGACCCTGCGGATGGTGATCACCTGCTGTCTTGAAGCCTTGCTCATTGGACACTAGTTTATTACTAGGTGCTTGGCAAAGCCCTCTGCCTCAGGATGTTTAAACATCCCACTAAACGTCTGCATGCTGTGGTAAAATGAACTAACTCGCACCATGATTCCAACGATTTCAATGACGTGTAGAACTCCCATGGACCGGCAGCAGGCTCCTTAATCTGGCTGTGATTGTGACTGAGTGTCTTCTAGGCAAGATGGTCAACTCTGACCTCAGGAGAAAACCCAGGGCTCCCAGGCAAGCATCCCTATTTCTTCATGCTCAGAGACTCAGCTCAGACGAGCTAGCCATGGATCACAGTGAGGTCGGAGACACAGACTTTACTATCAGTGGTTCAGGGAGCAATGAAGTTGCTAAAGACTATAAATAATGAATGATATCGGTAGCCCAGGGAATCTGAACAGGCGAAAGGGCTCTCCCAGACCTCAGCTCAGACAGCAGCTGTGCCAGACTTCCTGTTTCCTAGATTGGTTTTTGCCTCGTGTTGTTTTTATCTGGAAACATTAATTGAAATGTTGAAATAAGATCCCAATCTTCACATCTTTGTGGGTCCTCTAGTGCTCATTCGGCACCTTTATTGTCTTACTTTACCATCAATGGAAAACCCCCTGCAGCTTTCACTCCATCCCAGCGACAGGAGTAACAGAGAACTGGAAAACTGAATGGAGAGCTTGGTGTCAGGCTGAGCCATTTACCAGCAGCAGGATACACAGAGCATGTAAAAACAGCTCTTTTATTCACGTGTGCATTACTCTACAGTGTTGAGGGCCCTCAAGCTTCAGGCAAAGTAACTTAGGTAAGTTTCTGAGTTCATTCAAAATCATTCTATTAGTTGCTCTTAATGAATGGTTCCTTCATTGTCAAATGTCTACTTTAGCAAGAGAGATTGGGGAGCATCTCCCTCATTCCTGATGAGATACTAGCGTGAGCGAACAGTCTTCAGGTCATTGCACCATCCACAATACTGGGCTACCTAATCCACAACTGTATGTAGTATAGCACTAGTGCACATGTGTCTACTTCCACTCTTCCACAGTTCCCTACCTTTGCTGAGGACCAACCATGGGCAGGTGTTTTTACTCTAAAGATGGAGATGTGCACTCCTACAAGTCATCTGTGCAAGAAGAACTTGAAAGATCAAAGGGTTGCCCAAGGCCATGGAGTTAGTATTCAAACCCAAGTCCATGATAAAAGCCTGAGTCTTTGTCCTGCGGTAGAGCCAAGTTTCTTCCCCATAATGGAAAGTAAAAATTTGCTCAGGGGATATGTCCTCATCCACTGCAATGTAATCTAAGCCTAACAGACTGGTTGCATGAGGAAGAATCCATGAAAGACATGTGATTCCCCCAGGAGACAGCCTCGGTGAGTATCTGCAGGGAAGGGATGAAGAAGGTTATTAGATTAATAAGTCAACAAGTGTAGTAACAAATCCTGAGACCTGCTGGGCTTGGAATAGGCATCGAACCAATTGCAGGGAGCTGAAGGAAAAAACAAGCAGATACCATGGAACTTGGAAAGAAAGGGGATAGGAAACTGAGAAAACATGATGAAGGACTTCAGACAGTAAAGGAACACTAATATGCATCCAAAACAAATGACAGCATACATGTGCTGGGAGCCTGGGAAACCTTGTTAGAGATATGCTCTGATGGAGAAAAAAGCTATCCAATTAAGCTGACACCTTAATCTAAGTAAGATTTATGATTACACTGAAATTTGAGATTATCCACCATGTAATCAACTGTATCTAAATAGAAAAATGGTGTAGCTAAAAATGGGAAAACATATGAACTACAGCCTTCAAATGAAGGACAATGCTATGCAACATTCTAAACTACATAGATGCTGTATACATATATTACATATAGATCATTTTACAGATACTCTAATCGGTTTCTCCATAACTATGCTTTAAGCAAAGAAGTTGATTAAATACTTATTTCTTGTGTTTGATGTTCAAAAAAACAAACAAACAGCACAATAAATTATTCAATTAAAGGCCATTTCTATTTCATTCCAGAGTGAATAGAGCATGTTGAATTGGCTTAGAAAAAAAAAAAACAGCACAAACTACACTAATCTTCATTTTCCTGGCATGTTATTATACACCGGTGAAGCCAACCTCAGCGCCAGAGGAGGCTGTTAGAGATAATGCCTGCAGCTATCTTCTAAGATGCAAGAACGAAACACCAACAGTAGAGTTGAAGAAATGTGTAAACTACTTTAGCTCTGCTTTTAAAACCATCTTGCTTTCAGCCTAGTTTTGAAGTCCTATGAGTAATATCAACAAATATTTTCCCCTAAGTCAATTAGATAATATAGTTTATTGGTAATGTTCCCCATATATGCTATACCCTTGACTTTACATCGTTTTCTCTACATGCATGGGAAGAAGACGAAGCCTGTTCCTTTCCCGCCACCACTTTGCATAATGCCCGCTCATTTTATCTCATTTTCTATTCACCTAGCAAAGGCTAAGCATCCATGCTGCGCCCTGCACTGTGAGAGGTGCGCAGCAGAGACGTAAATCCAGACACCATCACTAACACAGCAATCCTGTCTCAGAGTCATCGTCAAGAGGAAGCCTTCACCTGCTGAGCACTTCTCCCATCAGCCGCACCGCTAACAGAGGTACATTTTAGCCGGAAGTCTTTGCTGCTTTCATCATCAAGGGGCATTTTCTAAAGACCAATGTGTGGTTCAACAACAATGAATAAGATACCCCCTGCTCATCTGCCCCTCCCAGTTGGGCAAAGGAGATGTTGGTGTGGGGTTTATTTAGCTTCCCAATTCTTCCTCAAATGTGGAAGGTGGGTTGCAGTTTCATTCATTCTATTGCTGCGGTAAAATATGCTGGAAAAGGTAACTTCTAGAAGACAGGGTTCATTTGGCTTACTGCTCCAGGTTACACTCCATTACTGGGAAGAAGGCAAAGCCTGAACTCAAGCAGGGAGTCCCATCCCATCCCCAGTCATGGGCAGAGAGCAAGCAATGGCTCCGTGCTGCCTGCTTGCTCGAGTCACTAGCTTTCCTCACTCTTACACAGTTCCCAGCCATGAAGTGATGTCGCATGCACTTAGCCGCGGTCTTTACAATAATTAACAATCAAGACCATCTCCCCACAGGCACAGCCACGGGCCCAATTGATCTAGATAATTCCTCATCAGGGTTCTGTTCCCTGATGATTCTATGTCAGGTCAAATTAACAATCCAAACTAACTAGAACAGAAAGTAAGAATGAAACAGTACCAAAATCGGTCCTGGTTATCTTTCACTGGAATCAAGATGCTTAAGAGTTGAAATGCACACTGTAGAATAATGGAAGCATACCTGCGAGCATGCTCGCCCTGGCATCTGAAGATCCTTCTCTTCCCTTCCCTTCGTGATACCACTGGACACATTCTACGGCCTTAGCAAGAGGCTTCTCACCTCTCCAAATATGTTCAACATATCACTACCTTAGACCTTTTCTTGTTTGAATGAGGAGCTGGAACCCTGCGTCTTATCTCTGGGACTTTAATATTTCACTCATTGGACAGATGCTTGCTGAGTTTATGGACTTACTAAGAAGTATTCTGAATGATGAGGATTCCACAGTAACAAGACTAATACAAAAAAGAAGACAACCCAACCCTTCCCTCAGCTTCCATTGGTAATAAACATGAGTGTGTGCAGCCCACAGACGCATGAGAAACATTTACAGGCTAGCTCACGGTCCTGCTCCTGTGGAAACACATCAGAGCTGCACACAGAAGCAGTGATCACAGTGCGGTATGTGGTGGTGGTGGGAGGGGCGGTGGAGTTGAGGTTCTACAGGATTGGAAGAGGACAGGAGTCAGGATAAGAAAGACTGGTACTTACTGAGAACAGCACAGCTGAAAACAAGATGAGAGAACAGGGCTCTGGACAATGACAAGCTCTAGGACATCAGTTTTCATGCTCTACGCAGACGACTCTAAAGCACTAAGAACCCACACAGACAAATTTTTGATTATCTCAATTGTAAATATTTGGCATGATGGAAATTATTAAAATAGAATCATCTGACATGCAAGCATCTATATGTACAACTCTTCTTGCTGCCAGAATAGAAGTGTCCCTATATGCCATAGTCCCCATAATCCATAGTATACACTCATGCACAACACACAAGCAAAGGCAACAGTGTCGATGCTCGTACGGGAGTGCTTTGACCTCACACCTTCTAAAAGGCATCTAGAAAGACATTCCGAGACTACAGGGCTGCCTCTGAGAACTGACAGCCCAGGATGTGGCTACAGACATGAATAACTTACCCACAGGTGGCTGTAAGAAGAAGGGCAATGAGACACGACTGAGAAGCCATGGAGGAGAAAGACTAAGCCTGAGTGAGAGCACTGTTTCCATTAGAGCAAGACTGGGAAGGGGAGCTAACTGAGAAGGCTGGGGTTCAGAGGATTCTGTTCAGGACAGTGGGGGAGCTGAGCAGCCGCTGCCTGTGGACAGGGATGTGAACATCTCTCCAGCACTCACAAGTCGGAACTGCATGTGGACAGGGATGTGAACATCTCTCCAACACTCACCCAGTGTGACACTGTTAAAATATGGACCCCTGGTAAATAATTAAGTCACATGGACTCTGCTGTCATGAGTGGATTAGTCCTATTATGAAGGGGTTTGGAGTGATCACCCCAGTGCTTTCTGCCTTCCCATGTGCAGTCGTATGTGGACACAGCAACAATTGCCACCTCGGAAGCAGGAAGCAATCCTCACCAACTCTGACTCTGAGGAAGTGTAAGAGAGAAGGCTGCATTTCTACCATCCACATTATACTCACCCTAAGTGACACCTAAATTATATTTGCATGAGCTTACTGCTAGAAATAGAGTCCCCAGATAGGGGCTCCCCAATATCAGCTCTAGTATCCCTTCTACACAACAAATCTCACCAAAATGGAACTGCCATCTTCCAGAGCTCAGAGGTTATATAGGTCAGGGCTAAAGAGAGATGGCTGCAAAAATGGCTAGTCCCCAATGTTCAGAACTCTAGTCAGAGACTGTATTTTTGTTTCCCAGCCTCTCAGACCTGAATAATCACACAGAAACTATATTAATCACAACACTGTTTGGCCAATGGCTCAGGTGTATTTCTAGCTAGCTCTTGTATATCTTAAATTAAACCATTTCTATTAATCTTTGTATTGCCACGAGGCTATGACTTACCGGTAAGGTTCTGGCATCTCCTTCGGCTATAAAGCATCTCCCTGACTCTGCACTCTTTCTCCCTGCATTCAGTTTAATTTTCCTGCCTACCTATATTCTACCCTGCCATAAACCAATGTAGCTTCTTTATTAACCAATGGTAGTAAAATATATTCATAGCATACTAAGGTGAATCCCACATCACAGAACCTCCATATGAAGATCAATACCTGAGGTGACTTAACAACCAGGGATCCTAATCCCTCTAAAGACTCACTGACACCTGGCCTCAGAAGACCAGAATCCAGAACTGCCACCTGGAGAGAATGCAACCTGCCCATGCAAAAGGGATTCCTCCCAGCACGGCGGCTCCATGAGATCCAGATAACAAGGGGAAGCCCCACCAACTTCTGCATCCTGACCACGGGGGTCACAGATCATCAATCCTTGAACACTATTGATTAAAGCAGACATAAGTCTAACATATCTAAATGAAGGGGGATAGGTGCACAATGAGAAAAAAAATCAATAAAAAAATATGAGAAGCCAGAGTTAGGGAGATGACTTAGGGGCTAAAATACTTGTAACCAAAAAGCAAGTGTAAAAGCCAGAGTTCTAATCCCGGGTAGGCAGGCAGAGAAGGGACCCCTAGCTAGCAAGACTAACCATATTAATGAGTTCCAAGTTCAACTGAAAGGCCTTCCTTCAGCAAATACAGCAGAGAGAGACGGAGGAAGACTAACATATTGGCCTTGGCCTCCACACACATGCGTGCACCCACACACACAAGTATATCCACACACATATGAACACACACATGCACACATTCACACACACCCTCCCCACACACACACACACATCACACAAGCATGAGAAAAGAGAACAGAGGTCACATTTTTAAAACCAGATACTTTCGTTCAAAATTAGTAGTAGCTTGCAGACATTGAGAGATAAAATTTACAGAAACATAATAAAAACCCCTGAATAATCTTCTGTTCCTGCTCATTGCTGTCTGAGTATCCGTATTCACTCAAAATCCACACACATGCTTAACCCTCTAGTGTGGCTTTATTCGGGATGCAGTCTCTAAGAAGGGAATTAAGGCTAATCAGAGTTTTAAGAGTGGGACGCTGATCTAATAGGATCAATGTCCTCCTAAGAAGACACACAAGAGACTGAGTCTTAAATCAGAGTCAGTCCCTCCCTCTCCCTCCACCCCACCCTCTCCATTGCTTCCATTTATAATAAACTCAGCCTCACGATCTGTAGAGTAATTCATTTCTACTGCTTAACTTACCCAGTCTACCAGCCATGGCATTTTGTTAGAGCACCATGATCAAACTAATACACTGCCCCCTCTTCTTTTTTCAGTAGGATTATTACTAGGACAGAGTTTGAGTCAGTGCAGTCACTGACTTCACATGGCTGTGGGTGGGAGGGAGCAGGTTACACTTTTATGGCAGGGCTCTCCTCTGTACAGCCACACACAAGCTAGCGATTCGCTCCCAGCAGCGGCAGCCCTACGGGTGTCTGATTCTAGCCTCGTGCCTTCCCTCTCATAACTCAAATGACAGGGGGAGTGAAACACTGACAAAGAAGCTAAATTTATATTGCCTTGTTCGAGAGTTCCATTTGATGAAAATGGGCTCCCATACTGGAAAATTATACATTGAAAAGGAAACACTTAAATCTGCTGAAAAACTCAATTTTGAATGCCACTCTTTTAGTTAATAATGCCGAAGCTTCTGAAAAGGACGAGGTAGAAATTCCTGTAACTAATTTTGTCTTCTTGAGGCGAGCCATGCATTCCTCTCCATCTTTCCAGGTGGAATTTGTGAACATCAGTAAGATATAAACAGTAGACATCATGAGATAGCAAGAGGGAAAGAATTCACAGGTTCAACACAGAATAAACAAAGGGCATCTGCCATGTGACTGTGGAAAGTTTTTACCTACGTTATTTTCTTATGGTTTGTTGCCATTTTAAAGTGAACCAATAGGTAAAAACCACATTCTTTAATTAATGTTTAAATGATGAATTGAACCAAAAAACACCTAAATTATCCTGTCAAACTGTGTACAAGGTTTTCATATGGCCTGCTAATATTCTATATTCAAAAACTAGAGAAATCAAAGACAATAACTCTTGAATAGTCTAAGAAGTAGAAGAAGGAAGAAGAAAGGGAGGGAGGGGAAGGACGGAAGGAAGGGAAAAAGGAGGGAAGGAGAGAAGGAAAGGAGGAGGAGAAAGAGGGGGAAGAAAAGGAAGAGGAAGAGGAGAGGAAGAAGAGGAAGAGGAAGAAAAAGATGATGATGATGATGATTGATTGATTGATTGATTGATTCTTTAAACCCATACAAGAAGAAATCTAGTGACTTATTCTTTAAGTCTTCATTTGAAATTTAAGGGGAGCCTTTTATAAACAGCATTGCTATCAAACCAAGTATGGTGGTTTTTATCTGTAAGACCAACACTTGGGAGGCTAAGGCAGGAGGATTACTGCAAGTTCCTGGATAGTCTAGACTACAGAGTGAGACTCTTATCTCAGAACAAAATATCAGTCTTTATTAGGAGTCCCACAGTGCTAACTCTGAGGTGGAAAATGTCTGTACTTTTATGCCTAGGTCTGCTAGAGAAATACAGAGGACAGATTTCTAGCTGAACAATCAAGAAAGGGTGGTGTGCAAGGTTGGCCAGCAAAATGTACTGAGGGGGACCGTTTGCCAGCTCCAAGCTATGTCATCTCTGGGCTGCTGGTCTGTTGTCTCTATTTCTGTTGGCTCCTCAGAGAAGAGGTCACTTTACACAGAAACAGGAATTTCTTTCCTTTCACCATTCCTTCACCCTTTTGCTCCCTGTCTCCTCCAGTTGAAGTTTTCAAGTCACTTAGATCACTCCAGACCTAAGGCAGGAAAGAAAGAAAAGGTGGGAGCTGGTAGATCAGACGTTATACATCCTAAAAGCTTCACATTTTCTTCACAGGTGGGAAAGGAAAGACAAACCAATTCCTGCATGAATCTGAGCACATTAGAGAGCGCAGTGGCCAAAGACACCGCCATCTAGCTTGCAGGTCCCCTATTGGAGACGTGCACTATCCAATGTGGCAATGGGCTGAAAGAGCAGTGACATTTATAGAAAGCAGCTCAGGCCTATATGGGCTGGTGACACCTCTAAACAGTGATGCCCTGGTTCCCCAGAGGAGACAGAAAAGCTGACAGGAAAGGTATGCAGGAAGGCCTGTGGAAGGTCACAGCCTAACAGATCTCCCAAGCAGACACAATGATGAGGTCCAGGAAGAGCAAATCAGCTGCAGGGTGACATCCAAAAGAATAAGAGGGAGGAGACTCAACTCAGTAGACACCAGGGCACAATGCCCAGGTTCTCAGCATGCCAACATCAGAGCATCAGAGACAGTGAGGGTTACGCAGTGAAGGGATGACATGCCCTTCTCCCAGTATCACAGGACACTGAGCTGTCCCCTTCACACGGGCACCATTTTGGGACAGAGAGAGGGACAGCACTGAGGAGTGAGGGAAACTAGAGAAGAGTTTGTAAGCAGGACCGGTGTGCTCGATTGACGGGTTTGGATCCCATTTTCAACTGCAACAGGGCTTACAGATAAGGCAAAAGCAATTGCCAGAACTGTTTCATTCTATTGCCTTCAGAGTAGTGTGTACATTTGATGCAGGCTCCTCCCAATGCCAGTGATCTCAGGATCTCCACTGTACACAGGTGCTGTAACAGAGTCTTATTTTAAGTGTGGTCTGTGGGCAGGGTACGTGTTACCTGCTCCTGCTTAGATAAGTAGGTGGAAGTGAAGACTGCTGAGGAGATTCCTGCTGCCATGTGAAATGATCTCATGCTGATCTGTGATTGGTGGACACATCTCACCAAATGGGGAAGAGACAGGGACAGGCCAGCCCAGCGGGTGACTTGCCCCACAATTCATTGCGCTGTTTGACAACAGTTCAACCAGCCTTGGCTGACTAAAATAGTCCCTGACCACAGACCGTTTAAGAAGGACAAAGGTAGATCAAAAAGGACAACAGGAGTGCGCAGTCCCAATGTGACACCAATCTCAAAGTTAAATTTGGGTGTTATATTTAGGATCGCCACCGAGGACATTCCAAGTAAATGATGTGTTTATGACCCCCCTCACCCAAAATGGCAGTGTGTCACAGACTCAGACAGAAAAAATAAAAAGCAGTGACATTACTTTCTACAATAACAAGGGTGGCATTTGCATTGCAGAGGGAATTTAGTCTCAGCCAAATATCAAAGTGCGTGTAGTGGATGTTGCTCTTTTTGATGTGACCAATTTCAAAAGGTAATATTTGTGCTATCTTCTTGACTCTGTAATCACAGTGCCGTAAGCACCAGGAGTCTGGGCCTTGTTTTACATTGTATATGTTTAAACAGCATCATTAAAAAAAGGCAGTAGCAGCAGAGATCAGCAAAAACTTTTTCCTTGCTTAAAAACGTTATGAGCATGGTTTCAATTCGATGGTGATGGGAGAGGGGACTGAGGCCAAAGGACCTTATTAGATAGAGAGAACTGGAATCAGCGGTAGAAAGCAGCGCGCTCTCAGCATTTGAGCTGGACTTTCCCCTGCAGCCAAGGATGCCGCGGTAGGAGACTTAAACACCACCACATGTACTGCATCTTAGACGCGCGGACTGCGTAAGTTGTCAGACACGCACTGTTCTCTGATACTGCTACCACGGTTATAAGGCTCAAGAGGGAAATTTTTGTTTGTTTTTTATTTGTTTTTCGAGCTAGGGTTTCTCTGTGTCACTCTAGCTACCCTGGAAATCACTTTGTAGACCAGACAAACCTTGAACTTTTGAACTCACAGAGTTCGACCTCCCTCTGTGTCCTGAGTACTGAGATCAAAGGCAAGTGCCACCACTACTTGGCCTCATTGGAAGACTAATAGTTAAGCTTTCTTAACAAACTTTTTTCTTTTTATTATGTTTTATGAAACAAAAATAACTCAAATAATACCCCATTTCAAGATGGTCTACTAATATGCAAATGTCCATCAAGAGCCTGAGTCTTTGCCAACTTCCCACCACATGATATCCAGTCGTTCACCTCTGGACAATACCCCAGCCGTAAACATGCCAAGTGCCCTTACTTTACAGACAAGAAAAATCAGAGGTACCAGGGGCTGTCTTCCCAGGACAATGCTGAAAAGTAACCACTCCTGGCTATTGACCCTGAGCCCAGAGTAAGCAGTAAGCTAGAGCTACTCCTGGATCCGTCAGATATTCTCCGAGTGTAACAGTCATAGCAGCTAGTGCCACCGGGAAGGAAGGGACTTCGGTAAAACATGCTGCTATCGGCCTTTTCTCTCAGTGGCACAAAGTCACCTAAATCTCAAGTTAGTTTTAAGACACACATACAGAACGGTAGCTATTTTTCATTGATGATCAGACAGTATGTGAATTTTATATAATAAAAGGAGCGAAAATGGCAATCCCTGGTACACTATACGCAGACTGGTAAACAGCCACATTGGTGGTCCTTCATTGTGACAGTCTTGGACCAGGCTTCATTAAGTCTACCCGGAAAGAATACTGGGCCCCTGATAGAGACAGGGTTGAAGGCAGCTAGAGCTTCATAGAGAGACCTTGTGTCAGACGGCGGTGGAGGTGGGGAACAGAGAGACAGACAGAGGGGATTAGAGAGAGGGAGGAAAGGAGGTTGGGGAGAAAGAGAGGAGTGATATGGAGAGGGACAGAGAAAAGGGGGATGGAGAGAAAGAGAGAGGAGGGACAGAGGGAGAAGAGGGACAGAGAGAAAGATCACCAAATCAAGGCAGCAGCCTGCTCATTCCTCTAACTCTTCCAAGACCCTACCCCTTCACAGTTTCCCTCTGTGTTCTCCAGGTAACCTTTCTAAGAGATGAATAGAATGTAATCACTCATTCTTGGACAACTCCACATATCAGATGAACAGTCTGAACTTTCTCCTGGCATAGGAAACCCTACATCTTGCCTTCTCCAGTCTCCTGCTCCCTTCTCCACACACATGGCCACTATCTACACTTCAGTCCCTTGCGAAGTCCCTAGCAGTCCCCGGGATCTCCTGTTCGAGGATGCTCAGAAACACACCAAACCTCCCACCCCCTCCCAATCTTCTGAAGCTTCTTCCTCCTTTCAAGTTGTCCTACCCTTCCTTCCTGCCACTTCCACTGGCTTCTGTCCTCATAGCATCTTCCTTCCTGGTCCAGCACAATCGCTGTCTCTTAATCTTCCTTGGCACCAGCATGCACAGGGGCAAAAAGAGGTGGCTGTGGCCATAGGTCATAACCCGGATGCCACGCCCCAGGATCCACAACTGTACTTAATAATCTCAAACAAAACAAAACAAAATAAAAAACATGATTTTCTCATTTACACATCCATCATGGCAGCTAGTGCCCAAGAAGCTTCTGCAGGGGGATGGAGCATGGTCTATTTCTGCAGGGGATGGAGCATGGTCTATTTCTGCAGAAGAATGGAGCATGGTCTACTTCTGCAGGGGGATGAAGCATGGTCTACTTCTGCAGGGGATGGAGCATGGTCTACTTCTGCAGGGGATGAAGCATGATCTACTTCTGCAGGGGGATGAAGCATGGTCTACTTCTGCAGGGGAATGAGATACGGTCTACTTCTGCAGGGGATGAAGCATGGTCTACTTCTGCAGGGGGATGAAGCATGGTCTACTTCTGCAGGGGGATGAAACATGGTCTACTTCTGCAGGGGGATGGAGCATGGTCTACTTCTGCAGGGGATGAAGCATGGTCTACTTCTGCAGGGTAATGATGCATGGTCTATTTCTGCAGGGGAATGAGATACGGTCTACTACTGCAGGGGATGGAGCATGGTCTACTTCTGAAGAAGATGGAGCATGGTCTACTTCTGCAGGGGGATGAAGCATGGTCTACTTCTGCAGGGGGATGAAACATGGTCTACTTCTGCAGGGGGATGGAGCATGGTCTACTTCTGCAGGGGATGAAGCATGGTCTACTTCTGCAGGGTAATGATGCATGGTCTATTTCTGCAGGGGAATGAGATACGGTCTACTACTGCAGGGGATGGAGCATGGTCTACTTCTGAAGAAGATGGAGCATGGTCTACTTCTGCAGGGGGATGAAGCATGGTCTACTTCTGCAGGGGAATGGAGCATGGTCTACTTCTGCATGGGGATGGAGCATGGTCTTCTTCAGCAGGGGAATGATGCATGGTCTACTTCTGCAGGGGAATGGAGCATGGTCCTGAGCTTGTTTCTCCACTGAGTTTTTAATGAAAGAATCAGATTAGGCAACATCAAAGAACCTGGCCTGGGAAAGTGCTGCTTCATTGGAGCTTCCAACAAAAACACTGGATCTACTCCCCTCTGCCAGCTTATGATGTTTGTAAAGAATTAAAAAAAAAAAAAAAAACATATCATCTCACCATCTAGGCAACCTAAGGGGCTAGGTTTATGGACCTTCTACTTCAAGACACATACAAATAGTGAAAGTCACCATTAGTGAACCTGGATGGGGGTGACATACAACGTGGAACTATTAATTTTGCTAGTGTCATTTCATTATTACATAAGAGAGACGTCACTTGTCACAGTGAGTTCGCACTTTGATGTCACTTCTTTTCAAATTCCTTGCTGTCTACCAGGGTGCTGAAGTCAGGGACTCGACCAAGGACATGAGTCACACTTTCTCCTCAGTCCTCACTGGATGCCTTCAGGTTAAACACTGCTGAAATGAAGGATGGTGGGACATTAAATCTGATCCATTTTAATTGCTAGATATATTTAGACAGCATTCACCTTCCTGTAAAGCTAACAGCACTTCCATCATTCAGGGCTTCTTCACAGAGGACCCTGCATCAAAAGGTTTCCCATGGTCACACTTAAGAAATGCCAGCATTTCAGAAAGTGTAAGTCTGTTGAGACTGGAGCCCAGAATTGGCTCGGCCTTTCAGAGTCAATGGCAGCTGGACAGGCGGATTTCTATTGCTGCTGCTCTTATATTTGGTATTACTAACTACTCTCGCAAGTTAATGGAAAACAAATAATTTTCAAATGCCCTAAACTGTCTGCCACTGTAGAGCACTTAGCACAACAATATTAAATTCCATGGGATTCAGTTCTCAATTTCCTTCACTGGTATAAATTGATACTACCTTTTCTCTGTATAAGAAACCAATCAGGTTGCTGCAGAAGAAAGCATGACCCGAGGAGATCCTTTTGTTTGGCCACTGGTAGCCAGGCTAAGAGTTCAGATATATGGCTTTAATTACATAATGCGTTTGGCAACAAAGCAAGGGCACAATGGCCACTACAATGCAGTCATTTACCAGCTCACAACAGAAAAACAATACCTTGTTTTCCTTAATTCTTGCCTTCATGGCTAATACACTCTGAAGACAAGGAAAACTATAATAATATCGAAACCTTGGTGGAAAAAACTGATCACCTAAATGAGCTAATTTAAGCTTGTCAAATAATTCTGAGAAACATGTTGAGCCAAGTGTGGTGGTGCACACATGTAAATCCTAGCACTTGGGGTCTGAAGCAAGGAAGAGGGCTCCAGGGCGACCTGGATCACATGGAGAAACTGTATCAAAAATTACATAAATAGGGCCTGGGAGGTGTCTCAGTACACCAATCCTGGCCATCTGAGTTTGATACTTGACCCTCCTATGCTAAGAAAGAACTGGATCCCACTGGTTGTCCTCTGATTGCCATACCCAGGCTGTGGCAAGACATCCACTCCATATACAAAATAAATAAAGGTAACAAGAAGAAATAAACACATCCATTCATGCTGCCATCTTTACTACTGAAGTTACTATGTCTACCTTCCAAAGTTAGTGTACAGAAAGCACACCATTAATCCTGACGAGTGCTTTCCCATGTGTGTAACTTATAAAAAACTACCTCAGAAGTTCACAGTGAGAGATTTGCGGGCAGTGTTTTTTGAGAGGAACAGTGCAAGATGTTATACTGTGCTAATAAAATGCTACAAAGTTTCTCTAAGGAGTTGTAACTTAACTTCTTTTTTAATTGTCTCTTTTAGAAGTTAGTATTCAGGGGATTGACTTTGTAACTGGAAGCAACTGTGTTGATTCTGGGCCACAACTTTTGATATGGCAATAGTACCTACCTTCCGGGAACCACAGACTTCCACAAAGCCACAGCTGTGCAGCATTCGGTGTCTAACACATCGTGGACTCTAGATCTCTTTACTTCTTCCCTCTCCCACACAAAGCTCACCAGTCAAAACCCAAATGTCAAGCTGGCTTTTATTACACAGAGCATAGTGTGATGTCACCAGGTCTCCGTGTGACATAAAAATAAAACAGAGCAAGGGGTGGTAAGGGCACACTCTTTAACCCTCCCCCACCTTTCTCATCGATGCTTTATAAAAGTATATAACACATAAAAGCATCTACATCTCTCATTTGCTAAAATTCACACAAAAACTCTAAGCAGTAACTTCTGTAACTGAAATGCTAAGGGTCATTCTCAAGTTCATGTATAGACCTCCAAAACCTACAATAAAAAAATTAAAATGGCAAAGGAATGAAGGAATACTAAAAAAAATGGCAAACATAGACGGCCATATAAATGCAGTTAGAGCATCTTTAGAAGAGGATGATACTTGAACATTCCATTCAGCCTAAATTCCAAATTTAAAGAAAATGCCAGTTAGTATTGTTTCCTTGCTGCAAAGTAAACTAGGAAGTGGCACATTTACAATAGAAAGATGGCCGTCTTCCTGAGCAGCACATTTGGTCCTGAGTGCTCACTACGCATTGCTTGACTATGATAAGCACCACTACCCCAAGCCTCCCAGTCAGAGGAAAGCCACAAGGTACAAGAACGGCACTGTTAATTACAGAGGCACCGATCCCAGTGTGCTGGGGCTCTTCTCAGCAACCACATCCCTATTGCAAAGGAACGGCTCAGAAGCAGATGTGAAACAACCAACAAACTGCTTAATTTAATTTGATTGGAAGGGATATTAAAGAGAACATCATACTCTTTCTTCCTCGCCTAAAACATTTACCCGAAAGTGTATCTGATGGTTTCTAAATGGATTGGGTTTAGCAGCTCAAGAAGAAAATGGGGGGAGGGGAGGGAGGACAGAGAAATGTGTTCTGAATTTTAATAGTATGTCACCCCACACGGGTGAGTCTTCACGTGTCATCTTGGAAGTGACTGCACGGACTGCAACAACTGATACAGTGCAGTTTCCCTGCTCAACCCTGCATGCGATTGCCATAGCTCATTCAATATTGTCTTGACAGGGGCCTTCAAGGCAAACCCCAGCTATGAATGTCGGTACGACACAAAAATTACAGATTAACCAAATCGTTCTAGCATGTGATAATACCATAAACGTATACCCCCTAAATTTTTGTGTGTTGATTCATTGTCATTCCTCAATTGCTCCTCTGCCTTATTTCTGAGACAGTGTTTCTAACTGAACCCAGAGTTCACCAGCTCAGCTGACCCGGCTACCTTGCAAGCCCTAGTAATCCACCTCCCCCACACTAGCATTGAAGGCACTGGTACACCTGGTTTTTGCAACATGGGTTTTGGGGATTGGAACTTGGATCCTCACGCTTGCAAGGATGCTGACTAAGCCATCTCCCCAGTTCCTCCCATCCATCCGTGAACTGAGATTAGCATCTTAAACAAGTAATGCTGAGATCTAGAACTTGAGGAAGGTAGCATCTCATAGAAAGATGGGCTACAGTCAACTGCAAAAAAGATTTAACTAAATAAAACATACACTGAAGAAAGTTGTACTAGCGTAGTCTGGAAAAGGCAGCAAGCACACCCCCCCCTTAGGATTTAATATAAGATACTAGAAAACAGCCTTTCAGTTGATTGTACCGTCAGACGATGTTAAAAATGTACGCCTGCCATGTTCATTACTTTCCTGTCAGTTTAATCCTTCTGTTTATATTTCAAAGGCACCTAATTCAGTACTATTTGAATTACTTAAAATCTCAGGGGTAGGGGGAACTCTAGACAATGTTATTCAAATACAAACAGAAAACATCAACTACTCAATACTTTATAATAAAATTTTGCAAAAGGTATAAGGTAAGCTCAAGCAATGTCCTCTGACAGAAAGTCATGTAAGCATCTTGACTCATTTACATATACACAATACATTCCTATACACGAATTATAGGTTTGTATGCAGTATTTAAAGAACAAAAACATTTGTACATTCTCAATAAGGCAGGAAGGACCTCAAAGGATACAACCATATATGTATACACACACACACACCGGGCTACCTCTAAACACTTGTTGTTTAGAAAAATATTTTATATGCAAGGAATAAGAATCATTAATGGGGGGCGGCACCAAAGTTACACACATTCCCTGTTTTCTCCTGTTGGAGGGGCTAAGACAGTCCAGTTTCTCTGATTTAGATTTTTTTGTACTGGAGGAATTCCGGTCTTATCTCAGCCAAGCAGATTAGGTGATCAGCTTTCAAAGTTACCATATATTTCTAAAAGACATACAAGTACATTTTGTTACAATAAAAAAAAAAAATACCCACTTCAGCATTCTGATAAAACCTGAGGGCAGCGCTGTGATTTTTTTTTTAATCAAACGGATGCTCTTAACATCAGGTGCGTTGCAGCGTGCAGCTGATAGGACAGACAGTGTGTGCCTGACACAATGCTTTCTTTCAGTGCTTTTACCTGGTGATAAATTTGGTTAAGCAAAGACAGTTGTATTTCTGAAGCAGGGGTACCATTGGGGAGGGGTAAATACATGGTCCCATGCCAAAAAGTGTACTGGAAATAAATGCACAAATCTAATAAAGAAGTGCTTTTCAAAGGGACAAATTCCCTGAGTCATTAAACAGGCTATCAACCAAAGACACGCTGTGCCACCTAGAGAAAAACTGGAAATTGTACATTGGTTCTTCCACTGCAAGCATTATTTCAAGAGTCTGAAACTTTTGGCATGGCCAGTAACCCAGCCACAGTCCATACTAGCTCCCCACGCTGCAGAATCAAGATCTTTTGAAAAAACAAACAAACAAACCCTGCCTTTTCTGTACAGCAGACTGGCTTCCTGCTTCCTTGCCACCCACCCATGCAGCACCATTTAACCTCCAGCACCAGCTGGTGGACACACTCAGGAAGACCCTGCATCCCAAAAGCCACTCGCTTCTAAAGCATCTTCCTTGAACAAGCCAGGGCAGGCTGGAGCAGAAGAAACAGGAGACTATAAACCCTGGTGGACCTTGACAGCCAGGAAGCCCTCTGGATCTGCACACCCCACAGCCCATGGGGCCTTGTAGGAAATTTTGGTGCACTCTGAGAACATCATATCCAGGTTACAGAGCTGAACTCCTGGCCAAACACTGCACAAGCCAAACGCCATAAAATGACAACAGAGCCAAGCATTTAGGTGCAAAAGGCCTTCAACTTTCCTCTCCGCGAGTCACTTCAAAGCAACGTGCCCAGTACACTTGTCAGGCCGAAGCATAAAAGGTCTGCAAAGCACCTGGCACCGAGTGCCATCTCTTAGAAAAAAAGTAGACGGTAATTATGAAAAGCCCGCAGTCCTGCGGTATTAACAAGAAAGCCAGGACTGCGTTGGGGCATAACTCATTTCCTAGGCAGTCACTACCAGTCCCAGACCCCTAGGCCTGCGGACAGCCCTCTCCGTCTCCCTTCCCCCCTCCAGTGACCCACGGCAGCGCCCCCTTTCCACCCCCACACTCTTCCCCCTTTTCCTCTTTTTCCTCCTCTTTTAAGAATCACCAGCAACTTCGGGCTTGGCAGCACCACCGTAGCCCAGCCAGAGGCGGGGACATCTCAAAGGCGGCCGCGGCAGAAGTAGGAAAGTTTGAAAAGTCACTTAAAACACTGCAAGATTCTCCCCCACCCCCCGCACCAGAAGCGCCTACCGCACAGACAGGAGCCCGGGTTCCACGTGCGAGCGGGCCCGGGAGCTGCTGGAGTTCCTCTAGGTCCTCGCCAGGAAAAGAAAAAAAAAATCTTTCCCCAAGCGAAAAGTTGCTTGCTGCAGCACCGTTTTCCTGCCCCCCTCGGCTTTCCCCCCCGCCCCAAGACCCCAAAATCCCTCTCGGAATTCGCAAGGTGCCACCTGGTCGGGAGCGCCCCCCCCCCCGCGAGGGCTCGGCGCCCCTCCCTTGCCGGCCCGAGGACAGGTCTCGAGAAGCTGAGGGACCGGGAGGCACCGGGGGCGCCCGACTCGGCCGCCAGGCTCGGCCGCGAGGCTCACCTCTCTCCTGCTCCTCCGCCTGCAAGCAGATGGGGATGTTCTTCTTCCAGCCCGGCATGGTGTCTGCTCCCTGAGCTTGCTCCGGGGTTCGCTCGCTCACTCGCTCGCTCTCTGGTCGCCGGCTGCGGGGCTCGCCGCGCCTCCTGGCTCACGCCCTCCGGCCGGTCGCAACACGCCCGGGGCTGCTCAGCGGGGCTGGGGCGCCGAGGCGACTCCCCGACACATGGAGGCGACGCCGAGCGCCCCGCTGCTCGCCTCCAAGTCGCCCCGGAGCTCCCCGGGGTGGCAGTGGCGGTGGCTGGCGGCCGGGCCGGCCGCACGATAGGCGGGCAGAGCGGGAGGGGCGAGAAGGGGGGGTGTCTGCAGCCGCGGTGGCGCGGTGTGGCCGCGAGGCCGGGGGACCCGAGCAGGCCGGTGCAGGACCGCCGAGCCCCCGGAGGTGGGCGCCGGCGGGAGCTCAGGGCTGGCGCCGCCTCGCTCCGCTCCTCCTCCTCGCCTCCTTCTTCCCCTTCCTCGTCCCTCCGCCGCCAGCAGGTGGGACTCGGAGCCGCCGCGGCCGCACAAAGCTCCTCAGGGCGGGCGGGACCGAGCTGCGGGCTCCCGGGGCGCCTGTCGCCGGAGCCTCTCCCCCGAGACGCGCGCGAGGCTGGGCGAGCACGGAGGGGCGCGCGCGCTCACACCCTCCACGCCCCGGCCGCCGGCCTGCGAGGCTCGCCCGGCCCGCCAGGTACGGAGCCTGGCAACCTGCCTCGGCTGCGGAGCCCTCGCCCGCCCTTCCCGGGCCTCCCGCCCCAAGCCCGACCGGCCGCTCAGGCGGTTTCGGCGATGACCTCGATGAAGCTGGGGGCAGTGTCCTTCCCTCAAGTCCCTCCTTCTCGCCGCTCCCCACCGCACCCCGCCCTGCCTGTCGCCCCCTCCCCCAAGTTGAGACTCGCAGCTCCGGATTCGCTAACTTCGTCTTCAACCTAGGGCAGTGACAACTTTCGGGATGGTCAGCGCTGGTCCCAGGGGTGGGCACGGTGGGAGTGGGGAGTCCCTTTTGTTTTCAAGGATGCAAGCAGACCTTTGCTGAGTGAATATTTAATAGCTGTCTTCAAGTATAGGACGGATTTTATGATCAGGTTTTATGATTAGTTTCTTCCTCTTGTCATAGGCTCGCAGTAAAACCAGTGGAAATGAATAAAGGAGAGAAGGAGATGGCTTTGTCCTGGAGCTTGGAGGATTCTGCCCAAGTATGTGGGCTCTTCCTCCGGGTTTTAGTGGTGCCAGGAGAGGTACATTTGGCAGCAATCTTGAACAGGGATGGCATCCACCTCCTCAAGTCTGGGTCTCTGACTGGAAAACGACCATGCCCCCCACCTCCTATCTGATATGTCCCAAAGAATATGGAGCTTCAGCGACTGCACCTATGGCGTTTGGTTTGGGGTGGGGTTGGGGGGTCTCCTCTACGTTTTATTTTGGCCTCTGAAGGAACTGTGGTTCCCCTCCTTAAACGAAGGCATTGGCTCATGCCAACTTCCCCTCTCTCCTCTTTTGGAAGCATAATAGCACTGCCAGAGAAATAACAATCACACACTAAGCGATAAGGTCTCTCCTGCCGCCTCTTAAGCAGGCTTATCAGGCAGGCAATGCTTGCACCTGCAGTTGCTTCTTGCATGAGTGGTTGGCTGTCATTGTAGAACTGCCCAGTGGCCAAAAACCAATGGTTATCTCTCCTAAGGAAAGGAAACACTCAGGGCCAGAGCTTCAGCACCGAGGATGGAAGGGGTAAGTAGAAATAGAGTCTCCACATCTCGGGAGCTCCTCCTCAGAAATCCTTCTGAGCTTGCTCAGACCTTCTTTTTCAGACTCTTGGCAAAGTCTAGAAAACAGAATGGTACACTTGTCACTTTTAAATGGCCCATCATCAGGAGTCTTAGGATAACTTTGGTTTTGATCTAAGTTTGCTTTGGAGTTTAGTTCTCCAACTGAGTGTAAAGAAAAGAATGTGTCATTAGTTTCCGAGAAAGAACAAAATCCATCCAGTGATGGCCAGACTGGCTGTGGGTACAGGCACACACTCAGCTTCCAACCACACAGACATACACACACACACATACACACACACACACACAAGATAAAAACCACTGCAACATTTTATGTAATATTTACTTGTGAGTGATTATTCTAGCAAGTGTGCTTCTGGGGGACTACCCCATAAACATCTAAATGAATTGACCCTCGTGCATGGGTTTTATTGCAACCTTACTAGTATTACTGTCCCACCCTGTAAGTTACAGCTTGGGGTTGACAGAATTCTAACGCATACCTACTGGCTGTATTTTAATGCTGACAAAAGTCCCACTAGGTATTGGACTCTGAGAAAAGCTAGGCATACAAGAAAAAATTTTTATTTCACTAGTGATTCAAATTAGCACACCTTTGGGATTAGGGTCTGTTATTATCTTGTGAGTTATACAGCTGCAAGAGATAAAGCCATGGAGCCATAACTCCCTCACCTCACCCTTTTTATTGATCAGGTATCTGTTCACTAATATCAAACATTTTGCATTGTTTTTACAGATAAGGCCATCATCAACTAAGCCCTCAGCTGTGTCAGGATTACAACTTTCCTCTTTGTACCTCTAGTGACAAAGGAAATAAGCTCAGTGATGGTTGATGGTGGTAGTATTTGCCCTTTCTAGTCTTCCCCTGGCATTTCTTATAGGGAAGCAATGTCTTCATGAATCCTTCTCATTATATTATTCTCTTGACAAAAAGTGTTAGAAAACAGAACTAGATCATTTAAATTGAGTCTTCTTTTCCATTGTTCCAAGTGGTCTCACAGTCAAAAGAATGTAACGAAAAGTCTATTCAAGAAAATTGTAGCATTGCCTTGATCTTTAGTAAAAGGAAAAGAAAAAGGACTAGAAACCAAACAGCTGGGTGGGTATAAAACTGTTTTTCTTACTAATTTTAACAGGTTAACGCCCTTTAAATACTGGACAATACCAATTTTCATCAGAGAAACTTCACCCCACAATGATGGAAACCGATGCAGAGACCGACAGCCAAATGCTAGGCGGAGCTCTGGGAATCCTGTGGAAGAAGGGGAGGAAGGATTGTAGGAACCAGAAAAGTAAAGGACACCACAAGAAAACCCAGAATCTAACTTTGTAGCATGTCTTTTCTTTTGGGTCACCAACCAACTACCAAAAATCATGACAGGGAGACTTATGAGTTAGGGATGCTCAGTCTTGTCTTAGCTCTTATTTTAATGTTTCTCTTTTTCTACGTTTTGCCTGGGGCTTTTTTTAAACCTTTCTTTCTTTCTTTCTTTCTTTCTTTCTTTCTTTCTTTCTTTCTTTCTTTCTTTCTTTCTGTATGTTCTGCTTTCTCTTGTCTGGCTGTCTGGCAAACTCCTGGCTTCTCCCTGGGCATGTCCTTCCCTTTCCTTTGTGCCTAGATTTCTCCTCCTACTTATTCTCTTTGCCCAGCAGCCCCTCCTGTCCCTCTCCTGCCTACCTATGGGCCACTCGGTTTTTATCAGAACTTAGACAGGCCAGGTGAAACAAATGTAACACATCTTCACATATTCAACAACATAACCTGCGCTCACAGGGGCTCACAGAGACTGAACTGACAACCAGGGAGCCTGTGTGGGTCTCACCTAGGCCCTACGCCCATATGTGACAGTTGTGTAGCTTGGTCGTCTTTGTGGGAACTCCTATTAGTCAATGACTGTGTTACCTGCTTTGGGGACCCTTTCCTCAGACTGGGTTGCCTAGTCCAGGCTTAAGAGGAAAGAAGGTGCCTAGTCTCACTGCAGCTTGACGAACCACAGCTAGCTGATGTTCCTGGGAGGCCTGCCCCTTTCTGAAGAGAAAGGGGGGTAGGAGAGTTGAGGGGTTAGAGGAGAGGTGGGGGAAGGAACTTGGGGGGAAGAGGGAGAGAGGGGAAACTGTGATCAGGGTGAGAATTAATTAATTAATTAAAAAGAATGGACAATTACAATTAGTCAAAAAAGGCTATGAATTTGAAAAAGTAGGGATGGAGGGATATATATATATATATATATATATATATGAGTTTGGAGTGGGGAAGGAAAGGGAAGAGAGAAATATTTTAATTAAATTGTAATTTCAAAAATAAAAAATGATATAATGTACCTATAGCTGTAGCCATTGTTTCTAGACAAGACCTCAAAGTTGTGGAATTTCTTTGAATATAAATTCTTCTGAGTACCTTGTTTGGTGATACAGCCTGAGTTTGCAGAATTCAAAGTGAATTTGATTTACCTTAACCAAATTACACAGACTATAGTACATATTCCTAAAGGTGACTTTCCTTGGTCTCCATTTTATAGTTTTCTAAATAAAAAGAAAAAAGGCAAAAGGCACATTCTCTCATTTCTAGTGATTCCTTTACCTGGCAAGAGAAATATTCTGGGCTGAGCGATGGTGGCCCATCCCAGTACATGGGAGGCAGAGGCAGGCAGATCTCTGAGTACAAGACCAGCCTGGTCTACAGAGTGAGTTCTGGGACAGCCAGAGTTACACAGAAAAAACCTGTCTCAAAAGAAAGAAAAGAAAAAAACTGAAAGCTTTAGTTGTATTGTTCGATCACAGTCTTCAAACATGCGGGAATGAATAACGAGCTCTTGGTGGCTGAGGGAACAGAACATTTGTGTCTCTCTCATCTCCCCGTATTCTGACACCAGAGCCTTCCAGTCAGTCTCTTGCTCATGCGGCCTTCACTCTAAGGACAGTATGAGTTTGGCGATACTTGGTTTCGGGGGTTCAAGGAGTTCTTCCTAAGAGAGGTAAAATCCCAGCTGTCATTTTGGATTTGCTCCAAAGCCTAGAATCATCCACTATGTATTTTTTAAACTGTGCACTGACCCTTCTTACAGATACCTACAGCATATTAAGCGAACCTGGAAGTCTCCTGTGTCCTACAGAAAGGCAGCCCTTGCTTGCTCTGAAAACTCCTTCAATGCCCATCTCTCCTCCTCATGGGCACCATGTATTCTTTTAGATGTCGCTAACTCACTTCTACCCGAAAGTCCTCTTTGAACATTTGAAATGAAAGATGCTTCTTCGGTAGTTTGTCTTCTTGTGGGAGAAAGAAGTAGACAAGACAGCAGAAAACAAACAGAATAAGCCCGTGTTGATTTCTATTTAAAAATCTTGAGTTATGAGACTGTAACAGAGGAAAAAAAACTTCCAAAAGCCAAAATAATACTCACTTTTTAAAAGTCAGAGTGTGCTGTAAAATAACAGAAGAGAACACAGAAGTTCCAGTCAAATTAGGTAATTTTGTGTCAACAGGACTGGACCACCAGGCACCCAGACCAATGCACATACTCACGATCAGCATCTAAGTGCCCTTTCCTTTCTCAAATCCTCATTAGTACTCATGGCTGTAGGCATAATTAAGGAAGCCCATGAGAGCCCAGAAGAATGGATAACAAATATTTATTTGGGGGAAAACTCACAATAAGAGTAGAGAGCCATGGTCCTCTTCTCTGTTGGCACTGGATGCTGAAAACAGAGCTCTGACCACCACCCAAGGGAGCACATACTTCCCTCTGCAGTCCACAGGTAGTACCTCAGACCACACCCTAATGGGCCTATACCCAAAAGGCTATTGGCTGAATGAATTTCCTTAATACTTCCCCCTGTAGTCTAAATAAAAGGGTTCTAAACCTAATATGAAACCATATACAATAAGAACAAAGATCATGTATTGCCCAGGAGACAGAAAAGGCAAAAACATACACAAAAATAGAATTACAACCAACATGCATGAACAACATCAACAAGAAACACATGCTAAATGCCCAGTCTAGGATAATAAGTAAATAACAGAGATTATTTCAATACTTGTCCCATACTGAATAGTCTAAGTCTTATACTAAAATGTTTTAGCTAAGTTATAAGAGGAAAGTAGCTATGACTATCTAGTCTTCAACCCCACCAAAGACCTGAGAAGGAAACTATTACCTGAGTAAGCAGTAAATGCAAGGAAGCAACTTCCAAAAGGTGCAAGAAATGACAGAGACAGCTGACTACCTGAATAATTACCCAAAGTCCCCTTTTCAACATTGGAGCAAACAATTTTGGCTAGGCCTAGAGTATCTGACAGACCACTTTCAGAAACTATCCTACCCTGTCCTGGCAAGGTTCAGCAGTTATTTTTCCTTGTATTATGCTTGTTCATTTTGGACAGCATGTATGATGTCAGTAGTCAAGGTAAGAGCAGTTCTTTGCCCAAAGGTCAGTTTTGCAAAGGAGAAAACAAGCTCCAAGTGGGATGTCTTTGGTGCCTAACATTCTCTTGGATGTAAATCATTGCTGCCAGGAAAAATCATGTCTCACATCAATAGAATCCTGAGTTATTTAAATGCCATATTCTATAGTTCTTTGAAGTGTTTGAAGATTACCAATCTATGTGGAATACATCTCTGTGCATCTAGAGAACCTGACTAGCCTAACTATGACAAACATGGCTGACTATTGACCTATAATTCTTAATACCTATATAGATCAAAGACTAAAACTTCACATTATAAAAATAAACAATCCTTAAACAGATGTTCAGCAAATGAGGAGAATAACCTTGAAACATAAACATATGTATATGTGTGTGTATCTTGATCAGAGATAGATATGTATAGTACAATATAATATATATCCTATAATTGAATCAATATAAAAATATCTTAAAAAGGTAGAAACATGCATGCATACAATATGACAAAAACTTTGTATATGTACACAATTATTGTAAGCAGAAATAGGAACATGCATAATATAACAAATATAATTTGAATTTAAATCAATATAAAAATTGTCTTAGATAGAAATATAAGGACAGTTTTATGTATGTATCTACAAGAATCTATACCAATGTAAATTATCTATAACTAATAGTTTACAAGTAGATACACTAATCTATACATTTTCCCATCCCATCCAATCCCTCTTTTTTGCTTTCCTAAAGAGATTTTTGAATCTACTTCATTTTTCACCTCCAATTCTATACAACTTATAACCAACCCTTAACAGATGACTATTATTCCTAACCCTGAGGAAAATTCTGATGGGAGAGGGGGTGTTGTATTCTAGAATTACTTCCAGCTGTCATGGGAGCAATGGTATTTATATGGGATCCTGTACAAACCAAAACATTGTTTAAGTCTCAAGAATGCTGACTGGTACGATGGTAAACAGTCTCTGAGTAGTAGTTAGGGGTTTTTGTTTTGGGAGTTTTTTTGTTGTTGTTTTGTTTTGAAGTTCTTATTAGAAGTTCTGGCCAAAGTGTTTAAGGAGCTAGCTAAGCTAAGTTGGAATCATCTTGAGCAGTTTATAGGTAAAAACTCATCTATGAGTGGTGTTTATTAGCTCAATGGCATTGTATGAACCAGGTTTAACCATTGTTGTGGGGCCCCATCTTCTTTCTTGAGACTTTAGAGATTACTAAAGGAAAATGTATTGTTCACTTTAGAGAACTTAAACATTATTAATATCAAAATGGAAAAATTTCGATTTTGATAGACAAATATCCAAGGAAAGGTATCATAGAGACAAAAGTCAGGACACACCTGACATATGCCAGACCTCAGCAGCTTTGCTTAGTCATGGAAAGAGATTCCATAGCCCCTTTATTCAATCCCTGACTCTGAAGTCAGAACCATGTCACCAACGTTACCAGGTTCTGC
Organism: Alexandromys fortis; assembly: GCF_014885135.2. Lineage (NCBI taxonomy): Eukaryota > Metazoa > Chordata > Mammalia > Rodentia > Cricetidae > Alexandromys > Alexandromys fortis. The sequence continues at coordinate 1,849,155 of NW_026068040.1, read as the reverse complement.
CGCTTGCTAGGGCTGGAATATGGCCCCTCTTGTTCAGTTGCCTCTTCATCAGCATTATGCTTTTGATACTTTCCTTTGCTGCCTAGGCCTAGCTGTCCTGGACGCACTCTGTAGACCAGGCTGGTGTCAAACCCAGAGATCCATCTGCCTCTGCTTTTTGAGTGTTGGGGATTAAAGGTGTGCAGTCCCATGTCGGGACCTAGTCTGTTTTTTAATTCCTTTCCACTAGTTGGAAGCTTGGTTGGATGGGATCTTGCCCTGAGGTCACCACTTTCTTTGTTTTTTTTAATCTCAGGCTTTACACCAATCTCTTTATTTCCTTGAACACAGGATTTAGCCTCATTCCACTTCCCAGTGGTGCCCCCTTTCTCCTCCGTCTGTACATTTTTCATTTTTCCTTGCTCATCTTTCTCCTTTTCATTTATACATCTTCATGAGAGTGACCACTAATAACCACATAACAGAGTCAACACTAGGCTGTTTTGAGATTTCATCTGCCAGCAGAATTAATCCAAATTTCTTCATTTTAGCCTCAGACAGAGTTTTCAGACAAGGGCAAAAAGTAGCCACATTCTTTGCCAAAATACAGCAAGAACATTCTCTAGGCCACATACATGTATCTCTCTCCTCTGAAACCTCGAGCCAGACCCCCACAGTGCAAACCACCCTAAGCGGCTCTGTCCTCCGTGCTCCTGCTAGGATGACTCATTAAGCCCCACTTAAAGCATCCAACTGCTTTTCTAATCCAAAGTCCACACCCTCTAAACAAAAGCATGATCTCTCCTGTCACAGCAATACCCCAGTTCCTGGTGCCACCTTCTGTCTTAGGGTTCTGCTGCTGTGAAGAGACACTGTGACCACGGCAACTCTTATAAAGGAAAATGTTTAATTGGGACTTGCTTATGATTTCAGAGGTTTAGTACATTATCGTCATGGTGGTACATGGTGACATGCAGGCAGACATGGTGCTGGAGAAGGAGCTGAGAATTCTACATCTTGATCCACAGGCAGCAGAAGGACACTGTGTGCCACACTGGGCATAGCTAGAGCATATCAGAGATATGCTATTCCTTAACAAGGTCACATCTACTCTAATAAGGCCTCGTCTCCTAATAGCTATGGGCCAAGCATTAAAACACATGAGTTTATGGGGGCTGTTCCTATTCAAATGACCACAAATAGATAGACAGGTAGACGATAGATAGATAGATGATAGATAGATAGATAGATAGATAGATGATAGATAAATAGATGATTGATAGATAGATAATAGAAAGATAGATAGATGATAGATAGATAGATAGATAGATAGATAGATAGATAGATAGATGATAGATAGATAGATAGATGATAGATAGCTAGATAACTAGATAGCTAGATAGATAGCTAGATAGATAGATAGGTAGGAAAGAAGGGAGGAAATGAAAATCCCATCACATCATTTTGGCGATAGAACTGAATATCATGTTGAGTGAAATAATCCAGACTCAGGTAAGTGTCCTGTGTGTTCTCTCACATGTGGAGTCCACTGCCAGACAGTGGAAGAATGATTAAGAAAGAAGAAGCAGAGCATAGGAGAGAGAAATGGGAAAGAGAAATCCTGCTATATGTATGTTTAAAGCTATAACGATGCAATCCATTATTTCGTACAATTAATACACATCAATAAAAATAAAAACATTACTTTGGATGTCTCTGGTAGGATGGTTTTCAGGAGAAGCAAACTTTTCAGTAACTGAAGAAAATAAGGCAGACTGCTTTCCCCAGCATGAGTAGACCCTACCCAGTCAGTTGAAGGTGTAGCTGGCACAAAAAGCTAACCTCTCTGTGAAAACAGCTTGCTTCCCACCGACTATCCTGGAATAGAACCCCGGTGCTTCTTCCTGTGTGTAAACAGGAGCTGAAGTCACTTTTGCCTGGGTACCAAACCTGTTGCCCAGAGCGGAGCTACACTTGACTGTCTGGTTCTCAGACTGAAAATGTGTCATCACGTCTCCTGGGTCTCCAGCTCATTGGCGCATTCTGCCCTGCCTGAAGCTCATCAACATGTATAGTGAAGAGCCAGTTCCTCTAAATCAATCTCTTTGTCTCAGGAGAATACTAACATAGAGACCTATGTTCAGGTTCTGGTTCTACCACATTCTACCTCTGTGAACCTTCCCAAGTCGAACACTGTATTCTTCTTTGTCTGTAATGGAAAGTCAACATGGCCATGTCGTGGAAGAATGAAATGTACTAATACAGATCAGATGCTTAGTTCAGTCCCTGAGAGGTATTTAATTGTGGCTTGGAAATATTAATAATTTGGCTAATAAAAGAAGCCATTCAGAGTACATTAGAGGGCTGCCAAAAATACAAAACGTCCCTACAAATGAATGCAAAAGTGTGTGTTAATGATCATAGCCATACTAAATAATAATAACAATAAAAAATTCACAGCTTTCATCATGTTCTCAGAAGAATATGTAGGTCAGAGAGTATAAACATCCCTGATAAGCGTGGGAAGAAGACTCCATTGTGTATAACTCTGGCATTGACTTGAAAGAGGTGGTTCATGGCAAAGAACTTTACCTGCCTCATAGAGCCTTTGGACTACTGACACCCAAACATTCTGTCCCCCCCCTTCCACTCAAACTTTTCACAAAGTCACTTACCCTGCTGACAGCCAAGGTTTTGATTCAGATTCACATCTAAGCCATCTCCAACTTGCAGTTACATGGCTGCTGGCCCTGGGGCAGAAAAGGAAAGAACACTTTGACTCAATCCCAAATCCCCCATTGGTTAACAAATTCTTCCAAATTTACTTTTGGAGTGACTTTTGAATCTCTCTCCCTTCTCTTGACATTGCCCTGATCCATGCCTTTCATTGCCTGTTACTTGAATAACCCCGCCAGCCTGCTCTCGACTCGCTTCCTCCTTGGGGGCACCACTGCCAACCTCGCTTTCCCTGAAGTCAAACACCTGGCGGTCTCCCTGCTCACCCTTACTCTTCATCAACGCCGAGTCCTGACAGCTCCCTGTGCCCATAGCCACAGTTGCTCTTTGTATGTGTGTGTCTGCACCTCCTCCCCTCCCTCTTTTCCTTCCTTCCTTCCTTCCTTCCTTCCTTCCTTCCTTCCTTCCTTCCTTCCTTCCTTCCTTCCTTCCTTCCTTCTTTCCTTCCTTCAGCTGCCCCTGAAGCCCCTTTAAGCCACCCCGCATGGCTTCCATTCCTTAAACCTAAGTGTTTCTGTACACACGCTCATTATAACTAAAATAGTTTGAGTGCCTGAGGCAAAGAGAAATTGTTTTACCACAAATATGTGCTACATCCAGAATTTAAACTTGGGAATTCTGGGCTCTTATCTTCCAGCCCACCTTGAAGCACCCACTTTCATTTCTTTTTCTTTTTTTTTTTTTTTTGTTTGTTTGTTTTTCGAGACAGGGTTTCTCTGTGGCTTTGGAGCCTGTCCTGGAACTAGCTCTTGTAAACCAGGCTGGTCTCGAACTCACAGAGATCCGCCTGCCTCTGCCTTCTGAGTGCTGGGAGAGCCCGGCCCCACTTTCATTTCTATCCAACGTATTCTACCTTATCTTTAGGTCCTGATTTTCCTCATTTCCCCAAGACCTCCACTACTGTATCTTCTGGTTTATGTCGATATGATCTGACCACTATACAGAGGTGTGTGTCTGTAAAGCTGAGTTCTGAAGTGGCCTAGATTCAAACCCACAGAGATCCTGTGTTCCCATCGACCTTAGTTTCCTGATCTGTAAACAGGAGTAATGCTGGCCCAATGTCATGTCATCCTTGAGTCAATTAAATAAATGATTACATGCAAACATTTAGAGCTGGCTCTGATACATAGATACATTGTCATTATTATTATTAGTAATACTGTGTCAGAAGTGTGCTTTGAGTTGATGGGATTGTCCCTGATATCAGTCATTGCACCTTATGAGTTGTGTGTGCCCAATGGCTGCTTGCTAAGAGGGTGAATTTTAAGAATAGTCTCTTTCCTACATAAACCTGCAGTGTGATCAGGATGACACAGCCCATAAATGTACTTGGGACAAAAATCTCATTTGTTCCTAAAATTAAAAGACTCTTTTTTTTTTCCCTCAAAATAGGTTTCTCTGTGTAGCCCTGGCTGTCCTGGAACTCACTCTACAGACCAGATTGTCCTTGAACTCAGAGATTGGCCAGCCTCTGCCTACTGAGTACTGGGATTAAAGGTGTGCACCACCACCACCCTGTGCCTAACAATATTTCTAAGAGAATGCTTTTAGCCCAAATGGAGAGCAGTAACTGCGTCACAAGGGTGGTGATTGCAGCAGTGACCGGCAGGAGCACACGCTGCTAGCAGACTAGAAGACTAGCCATAAATGAGCATTTCATCAGAATATTAAATAGGTGATCCTTACCTTCTTGGCATGGGGCAGAGGGTTACTAATAATGGATGTAGGTTTAGTCCCTTGAGTGTCTGAAAAAGTAGAACAAAGGAGTGACTGTGGGCACTAACTCCAGAGAGACCCACGGCAGCGGCTGCAGCCAATGTAGACTGACAGAGGCTTGATGGAAACTCAGAGCAGAGGCAAGGAACACAACGTTTGCAGGGAACAAACGAGAAGAGCGGGAGAAATAAGAGGGAAATACTGAGTGAGCGGTAAGGTCTAATCTGTAAACGATTTTCTTAAGTAGGAAGGACAACTGCACAGAAGCCCTTGGAGCACAGTCATGCCCACACTGACATGACCACTTGGGGAAACAACCTGACAACAAATATAGTCTGCTGACTCCATGTTTTGCCCACTTCGGCTATAGTTGGAAGTATTTCCCAAAAATCAGTCAAAGATAAGGCCAAGAGTTTATGTACCAAGATGTTTATTGCATCTTTATTTCATGGCAAGAAGCTGCAGATGGTTCAGAATGTTCCTTAACATGGAATTGTTTGCACACATTAACTGAACCTTAAATAAATATCACCAATTTAAAGGACAACTATCAATTCTTATAATACATAATTGAGCAAAGAGGTTACATATAGGCTTCCTAGATTTCAGGATGCTTAGTTTTAACCGTGTTTACTTCTCTGGAGTCAGGGAGAGTCATGAGTCTACATTATCATTGTAGGTGTTTCTGTAGGAAGACTTGTGGGTGGGAGGCATCAGCCGGAGGACAAGTTCTACAGGGAAGAGCAAGACACGGCTTCAAGAGCCGGGAGAAGATAGTTAATGCAAAACCACAACCTTCAAGAAGTCTGAATCGTTCAGTGAGTCATGAACATGGATGTGGAAAAGTTTTAGGAATGCCTAGCTGGCTTGTCTCATTTATATTGTACTTATGTAAGTGAAAGTTATCAGACAGAATCTGTGTTGTCTTTCTTTTGAATTCTTAATTGTGTGTGTATGTGGTACTGTTTGTGCACAGTTGTCTCCATGACTGGGGACAACTTGCAAAAGCCAGTCCTCTTCTTCTCCCTTTCCATGGATTCAGGGGAACAAATTCTGGCTGCCATCCTTGTGTATCCAGTGCCTTTGACTGGCTGAGGCATCCTGTTAATCACTGGGTTTTGAGACAAGGCTTCACTAGGCAGCAAGGACAGTGAGACTAGCCAGAAACTCTCTATGTAGTCTGTAACATGAGGGCTGGGCTCATTGGGGTTTCTGTCCCACCCGGTCCCTCACAGCCGGCAAGCCCCAAAGAAAATCACTCCATAAGATTATAACTTGATTGGCCCATTAGCTTAGGCTTCTAATGCTAACTCTTATAACTTATATCAACCCATTATTCTTATCTATGTTAGCCACATGGCTCGGTACCTTTCTCAGCGGGGTAGGTCACATCTTGTTTCTTGGGTGTCTGGGGAGGACTGCGGAGGAATGGGCTTCCTCCTTTCCAGAATTCTCATCACCCACCTCTACTTCCTGTCTGGCCAATCAGCGCTTATTTAAAACATGACTGACAGAATACAGACAATTCTCCTGTACCATAGTCTAGGCTGGCTTCCCACACACAACCCTCCTGTTGCAGCCTCCCAGTTGTAGAATTACAGCTGCGCATCACCAAGCATATCCTTCCTAATAAGCATAAAACAACAGTGCTTGTCAATATAGACAATTTCTTAGCTTAATCAGAAGCAAAATGTGAAAGAAAATGCTTCTAAAGGGGTCATGAAACACCTCAATATGTTCTTTCTTGCTATTGGCATTGTCTGTCTGTTTTATTATTCTCTTTTCAAACATTATAAAATAATTTTAATTTTTCTTAAAAAGCACTTGCTTAATGATGGAAATTTGTTTTGAGAAAAGAATCATGAGCTAATTTTTTTGTGCAGGTATCAAAGGGTGTTTGCGCAAATCTAGGTGGGTACTTTGATAACTACCAAGTATGTGTGTATTTGAGCATGTGTGTGTGGACATGTGTGTACCATGTCCTATTGCTCCTAGAGCTAGGAAGAAGAAGAAGTTTAAATCTAGCATCAGAGAGAATGATGCGCTCAAGAGACTCGGAAAGTCAGAGATGTCTGAGGCTAGGACCTGCATAACTCACCGAACTGTCTTCATTAGACAAGCAAATGGAGAAAACTGTGACATAACAGTAAAGAACGGGGTGTAGCTCAGTGGCAGAGCACTCACCTGGCACCCCAGAGATACTAGGTTCAGTCTCCAGTTCTGAACAAAAACAATATAAAGCACAGAGGAATAAGGACACAAAACACTAACTGCTCTGTCATTGCCGAGAGTGACACTGTATACCTAACAATGTGCAGTACGAGTTTTTGTGGCTGGCAGCACAGTAAGTGTGCTGACACCAGCAGTACCACACACAGAACTTGCACTCCCCTCTTCCGATGGCTGCAGTGTGACGAGGTGACACAGGGCTTCCCAGTCCTCTAGGCAGACAGTGGAACTCATAAGTCCATCTTGTTTAAAGGAAGATTTTAGTAAGTTTTTTTTTAAAGTAGTGAGAACAAATGACTTGAGATGTTTGAAAGCCACTCTCGAATGGATGTATCTATCTGCGACTTTGCAGTAAGAAGGCTTAGAGTAGAAGTGGAGTAGTCTGTCAAACTCTTGCTTTTGTCAACATGGCCATTGGCAAAGCTGGGCTCTTCCAGGATTTTCCTCTCCGGCTGTGTCAAAATACCCAATAATGTCCAATTTCCAGCTTCAAAGTAACAGTGACTGAACATCTGGAATGAGACAGAGTATATCGTGAGTGCAGGGCGTCTCAGCAGAGTATGAACAAAGCTTTGTGAAGACAAACACGCTTCCCCTTTAACATATCGCTAGGCTCCATTCATTTCCACACGTTGTGGGGTCCTGACCAGCCAATCTATTGAAATCTCCAGGAACACAAACCTCAGATCCAGTTTATGTCTAATGTAGCAAAAGATTTTTTTCTTTAATCCCTTAGGAACTTGTAAGCTTATTTATTATTACAGTCCACGAAGTTCAGGCTCAGCAACGAATGCAAAGTGCTTGACACATATGTATTATGCATGTGTGAGCATTTATCTATATTCTTTTTGACTTCTTCAAATCTGTTCAATGAGCCTTTTTATTCTGCACTTATTATATACGATGTTTCATTAAGATCCATGGCGGGAGTCACTCCGAATTTGTATTTACATTATTTAAGCACCGCAAGAGATGCTTGCTACCAGTTATGTAAATGGAAAATAACTTAGAAGATTTATGACATGATTAGCTTTCTTGCACTTGGTGACTCGGTTGCGTCTTGATTTTTATTTATGTCCTGAATGGTGAGCAGTCTTTCCATCTGCCCACCCACACAGTCACCTGATCTTTAGATACCGCTGGGAATAAAGGCAGTATAATAGGACGGCATGCATTTCAGACTGGCAATAGCGAGTCTAGACACCAGGAGGTGGAGGTAGGTCAGCTTCCTGGAGGAACTGGAAACCTGCTCTGGGGGAGGGAAGCTGTCCTCAGCCTGCCACAGAAGCTAATGGAATGCTGTCCCATGCAGCTCTGTGGGGGCCAAGGAAAGACCTGTGCCACAGAAACAAAGGCTTGTAACTCATTAACAGGCAGACAATGCAGTGATTCAAAATTGTAAGAAACAGTAGATAGGCACTGAAACAATGTAATTATCAACAGCTGCCTTGAAAGAGAACAGAAAAGCAGGGCAAGTGGCAAGTGTGCCTGAGATTGAAAGTGCTCTTCCTGAGGATCTAGTCCCCGGAGAAAAACCTCATCAACTGACAGAAGAGTTTCCACCATCCCTTCCTCCCAGCTATTAGTCAGCTCTTCTAATATCACCACATGAAAGCCAGAGCAGAACATCCAAGACTATATCAGAAACAGAGCAAAAGCCTTAAACAGGTCCTGTGTGAGGTCCAAACGTGAGGCTTTCACCAAGCTTTTTTCCACCAAGTTTTCACCAAGATTTTATCAAGCAAGATAAAAGACACTTCTGCTTCAGCAAGTGCACTCCGCATTCACTTAAGGGAACTTACAGTAGCCTACGCATCAACTAAAGGGTCTTACAGTAGCCTACGCATCTACCTGCAATTTACTTCTATTTTTACCTCAGCTCACCATCCCAATTATCCAGTGTTTTGGTCTTAGTCATATTCAGAACAGCCTGAAATAAAATTCTCTTTGAAGCTGCCTGTAGCCTTTTCAAATTCAAAGTCTCCTCAGCCTCTTTTCTACACTGCCCCCCCTCGCCCCCTCCACCGCACCCCAGGCTACCACAGGGTCTTTTCAAGACACAGGCCTTTCCACCCCCACATCCCCACCTTCCCTGACCTGTACTTGCTCCACTGGAAATGTCTTTACTTTCTAAAGAAAATCAATTAGCATGACAAAATGCATGCTAAGGCCTGTGGGTCCCTAGTGAAGCAGATGCTGGGTTTTCTATCTTCTGTTTCCTTCTGGGGATTTTTACTTTGAACAAACATCTCAAAGACATGGAATTGGCAGAGAGAATTTTAGGTAAAGATGTTAAATCTCTCTCTCCCTCTCTCCGTGTGTGTGTGTGTGTGTGTGTGTGTGTGTGTGTGTGTGTGTGTCTGTGTGTCTGTGTGTGTAGGGTGTTTGTGTGTGTGTAGGGTGTTTGTGTGTGTATGTTGAAGTGTGGGGATAGAAAGGCTTTTTTCTTGCTGCTCAAACCTCAGCTCTTAGTGTTGGGGAAGTAATAGCTGATGTTTCTGAACTTTGAGAAGATTTGAGAAGTTATGTTGAGAGCTGCTGTGGACTCAGCATTAGGTTGAACCCTAAGGGAAAAAAAAATGTCCTTTCAAGTGGCTTGCAATTTAGTGTCTATAGTAAAGGTTAAAACACTTGAACTCCCTTTTTAATTGGTCTATATTTTAACTTTGCTTGTAGTGGTAAGAGAAAGACCTTTTTGGCATTAAACTGCTAGTGTGTGGAAACTAAGCGTCTGAGATTTTATTAAAATAGTAGTCTGATTTTGACAGAGTTGAACTACTGTGGAAATTAATTGATTGTCTCTCACTTGGGAAAGTCATTAAGGTTTTTATGGTTTATGGAAAATTGAGAATTGAAGTGCGCTAGAATCAATGTGTTGTCTGATGCACAAACAAAGTGGCCCTTCAGATGGAAGAGCCTCCACAACAGCTCAGACATTGTCCTCTCTTCTCCAGCGTTGACGGGCATCTTTACATACAGCTTCTATATTTACTTGGATTCAGAAGTCCTTAGTCAGTTGTTTCATTGTGATGCTCGCTGTGAGAACAAAATAATGAGGCCTGAGAAATGAGCCGCTGCACATTAGAATCTATTCCTTGCTGAGAATTAAAAACAAAAAAAATGAGGACATAATCTAAAAGACCAGAAATGATCCAGTAGAACTGAATATTTTGAAACAAAAAGGTTGAAATTGCTCTAACATGGCAGTCGTCCTTCCTCAAAAAAGACTTCAATATTCTATATTGGGCTTATATATATTATATATATACATATATTATGGAGAAAATCATGGAGCCTTATACAAATAATAAGCAATGAGTTGGGGCTAGCTAGTGCTACGAGGACTTCCAAGTTTTATCTGAATCTTAGACTAGGTAACACTGTGGTCACAGAGAAGATCATCTTGTAACTTTGTTTTCATTTTCTCTTCTCCATATATTCTCTCTGATTGAGTCTTTTCCTCATTCTAAATGTTTGCTTAAAGGGTTCACCCCAGCCCCCTGGCATTCATTTTTGGAATGTTGGGCAGAAAGTTCCATTTCAAAGCACCCTCCCCTGCCAGTTGCCTCAGTCCAAACTCCACCTTCAAGAATGCTCACCAAATGGTGACCCCTCCCCAGGAAGGGTCAAGAACAGGCTATTTAAAACCGTCCCCCAGAGAATGAACACATGGTCTCCCAGTTTTCCATGGTCTTCCCTCTCCATGGTTTCCTGGGAGGCCACCAGGAGTGTTGCTATCCATCAAACCTGGGTGTCTTCGAATTCAGTCTGATCTGGTCTGCTTGGGATTATTTGCATCAGCAGAGAAGTTTGCTGGCTAAGGAAAAATACTTAACAATAACCACTAGTAACCCTGCAAGAACTTGATCTTATCTAGTATTTTCTAAATAACAGATGGGCTGGGGATTTTAAGGGTAGCCACTTCTGCTGCTGTTCATTCTGTCACGTCTATTCCAAAGGGAAAGTTGAATTTTATTTTTCCAACCCCAGCCCCCAGCTGTAGACTGACCCTTTCCTCCATTGGGTAGGTAAGATCACTTCCAGGACACCATCCTCTTACATAGCCCCGGCCCTTACGGTCCATGCAGCCCCAGGACTGAAGGTGAACTAGCCTTGGGAAGTTGGCTAGGACGAGCCTCTTTATTCAGGAGCACATTAACTATCCTTGTGTGTAGCAGATTGGTTGTCTCAGTTATCATTACATCTACAAATTAGATGTTTGTCTAAAAACAAGTTGACTGTAGAGGGGGTATTTTTCTAGTCATTGGGGAGCAAGGAAGGCTCATCAGGTTAACACTGGACATCCGCCATGCAGAGTCCTCAAGTAATACCTGGCATCCATCTTTGGAAGCCCCCTCCCCCTGGGAGTGGCCTTGATCCAGACTCCATCTCTGGGAAAGCCTGCCAGGTGCTGACCCCTCCCCAGGGAGGGCCAGGACCGCTCCCACAGGCTATTTAGGCTGCTGCCCAAAAAAGGAACACGTGGTCTCCGGGTTTTGGGTGGTCGCCCCCCCCATGCTCTCCTGGCCCCCCAGGAGTGCTGCAGTAAACATGGCCATCTTTTATTCGGTCTCATTTGATCTCATTAGAATTATTTGCCTCGGTGGAGAGGCTCGTCTTCAGAATATTCCTCACACGCTTTTTTATCTTTTATCTAATCAAGCTGACCATTGTTTTCTCTGTTGTGAAATTAAGAATGTCAAAAGACTATACTTTAAATAGAGAATTTTGAATCTCCCTCATAAATTGTATCTTATTTCAAAATTAATTTTTGATTTTTGGTAGCTTTATTATCCAAGTCAGAAGAAAATTCATGAACCCATTGTGAAATCAGCGCACACCCGGAAGGAGGCAGGATGCCAGTATATCTTATGCTTGTCAGCCTGGTATGGAGGCCTTCCCTTGGCTTTGCACCACCAACCTCTGAATGACTAATTCCCGCCTTCTCCCACAGTCAGTTTATCCTATTATGTGTTCCCCTGATAGACATCTCAGAACATGTTCTAACAACTTGTTCAGAGGAAAGGTTTCAGTTGAAATGGAAGACTAGCAGCTTTTACTGCTCTGGTGGTTGCTCATAAGAATATAATGTATTAATCTATATCTACTAAAGCAAAAGTATTACAGCTACAGATTTATTAAGACATCAAAAGAAGGGAATTTAAAAGCCCCTTTCAAAAGATGTGCTAAGGCTTTATTTTATTTTATTTTATTTTATTTTATTTCTCTGTGTAGCAGCTCTGCTGTCTTGGAACTCATTCTGTAGACCAGGTTGACCTCAAACTCACAGAGATCCACCTGCCTCTGCCTCTCGAGTGCTGGGATTAAAGGCATGCGCCACCACACCCAGCCTAAAGCATATATTCTTTAAAAAGGTAAAACTTAGTTAAAGTAGAGGATTGAATCAGATTTATCATCATGTTTTGTTTTCTCTTATCTGCTCATACCTGACATCAGTACCTAGCAGCCATCTTTCTGACCAATATTTTTATTTTTATACTTTTATTATTTATTTTAACAGTTAATCCTCCAGGATGTAAGACCAATGTGGTACTGCTCTGTGTTCTATTTCAGAGATCACATTTTTTTCATCCAAGGGAGGGGTGGGGAGACAGAGACAAGACAGACACACACACACACCCACACACAAGACGTATTTTGGTTCAAGGCCTGGTCTTCAGGAAGCCTGCATTATGTTTTAATGTCCTGAGGTATGTAATTCATTCACTTCTTAGCATCATCCTGGATGTAATCAGAGGTTGATGAATTTCACTTCACCAACCAGCAACCAGTTTTCAGATAAGAATGGCCAGGAGACTGGAGAGACAGTATGAAAAAGAGAGTTATTAAGAAAACACATACATAGTGGAGTAATAGAAGGCTCCTCGCCAGGAATCAGAAAGACACAGCTATCATGAAAAGGAACTCCAGAAATTCACCTGTTTTCTGCAGGTCCTTCATGCGACTAACATTTAACCAGATATTTTTATAAAATTAAATTATATGTATTTTTCTTATTGCATTGTGTAAGCATGTATGCGGTATGGTATGTGTGGAGGATTTACTGTGTGAGTTCTGGGCCCTGAACTCAGGTCATCAGGCTTTGTAGCAAGCCCCTCTGTCCGCAGAGCTCTCTCTCCAGCCTTCAGATGGATTTTAGATGACATTCGGATTCTGCTGTGGAAGGGAGAAAATGTTAGCCACATTATGCTTTGTGGCTTCAATGTGCAACGTTGAAGCTTGATTTGATTCTGACAGAGGTAACAGTAGGCTGCCTAACTATGTCATTTCATGGGAATTAGTGGTATTTATTAATAGCCAGATCCCTCTGAAAATAAGCAACCACTCTTTCTGATTTGCTCTGGCATCACTCGAAGACAGTTTAGATGCCTGTGACAAACGCAGAGGCTACTTCAGCCCTCATGGAGAGCCAATGAGCCCAAGGGACCAGGAAGAGTGGACAGCCCTCGTGGTGAGCCAATGGGTCTAAGGGACCAGGAACAGAGGACAGCCACTTCACTGCCCCTCTGTGCTGGATCCCTGCCAGAGCACCACTGTCCCCAGCACGTACAAGAATAGAAACGTAGGTACCGAGGGCTCACATTAAATATGGAGAAGCAAATGAAGCATGGAACCAAATGGAACTGTATTTGAGGCCACACTGTCTTTCTGCAAACTCAGCCCTCCTTGTTGAATCTGTTTTCCTGTCTGAAAGATAAGGGAGGAGCACTAACTGTTCATAGCAGTAATACATAATAAGTACTCCATAAGTCAGGTGACATCAGTTTGTCACAGTACGATATTGTTCTATTAGAATCTACTTCTGTGGCATGAGAGATTTATTATATCATAATTATACAGACAGCTGCCATTCAAAGTTCTCAACAAACTCTGATGAATATATATGTATATATGTACATGTATAAACATATATATATATATATGTCTAGAGGTATCTAGTACTGGCATGTGTACTTTATGAACAAAAGGAAATGTGTAGGTCCTAGTCCTTTCCTTCCAGTAACATTTCCCACGGTTAGAGAGGCCAGGCTAAGAAGCATATGCAATCTTCGGCAGTACAGGAACAATGCAGTGTTGACTTAAGAGCACAAGTCTGGAAGCAGATTATTAGGAAGTTACATGTAGTACAGTCATGTAGCATGGTCTTCAGGCTTCCAAAATAGCAAAATACATACTGGGTGACGAATACGGAGGCAGCAATACAAAGTCAGAAAGCTGAAGTAGAAGGCTTTGTGCTGTTTCTGATTTTATCTTCCATACTCATTACACTGCCTGCTACCAAGCCCTTTTGTTCTCTTGGTCTCTTTCTCTTCTCTCTCTCTCTCTCTCTCTCTCTCTCTCTCTCTCTCTCTCTCTCTCTCTCTCTCTCTAGCCCTTTTGTTCTCTTGGTCTCTTTCTCTTCTCTCTCTCTCTCTCTCTCTCTCTCTCTCTCTCTCTGTCTGTCTCTCTCTCTCACACACACACACACAAACACACACACGGGTGTAGAGGACAGAGGTCAACTTTGTGTGTAATCCTCGGACTCTACCCACCTTGTTTTTGGAAACTGCCTTGGGTTTGCCGGTTAGGCTAGCCCAGCTGGCTAGAGAGCCCCAGAGATCTATCTGTCCTCTCCACAGCACAGGGACTGGAAGCACACACCCCATGCTTGACTTTATTCATGCAGGGATTTGGAGGACAGACTCGGTTTCTCAGTCTTGCAAGACAAGCTCTTCACTGACTGAGCCCTCACCAGGCTTTTCGGAGCTGTTTTCTTCTTTCTGGTGGGTCACCTGAAGACCTGCGCTGACGGCGCAGCAGTCCAGCCTGCGAGGACTGAACACACGTGTATGCTGTGTGCATTAGTAAACACTCATTGCTGGCCAGGGACCAGCAAGCGCAGCCATATTGGAGAAAGTGATTACGCCAGTGCCTTGTTCCACCCCTGGAAGGTGGACAATGGAAACATTTTCTCCACCTCTCTTTCTTATGCAACCCTCAAACCACACAATGCTACACCAAAAACACCCAACAACAAAGCCAAACTTAGGGGTTGGAGTCTGCTAGGGGTGACTGCTACCTGGGAATCGTCTTGACTAGCCTACCCTAAGGTGAGAGGGCGGAAGGAAACAACACGCATATGCTCACATAGTCTGCTTCCATGGGGGGAACAATTCCTTTTCTTTCAACCAGAAGGTTAGAACTGGCTGCCTCTAGGACAGGCCACCTGGGAGCTATTTGTTTCATGGTTCACAAGTTTGTATAGTGCGCTTTCTCCCCGATCATGATCTAAATGCCAGTTTTACTTTTGCCGTGAACAGTAATAAGTCCAACTTTAATTCTTTCAGGAAGTGTGCTGTAAGAGGACAAAAATGACCATAGCGCTGATCTGTGAGGAAACAGTTTCTCTCTTTGGAATGGCTAACCTTATCTCTGGTTAAAGCAGCCTTTCAGGAGACATACACACTCAAACACACACACACAACTACCATCACCATTAGTACCTTATCCTATCCGCCACCATCAGCACCTTATTCTATTCTTTTGTGTATTTGTCTTCCTGCCACAAAAGCAGGAGAGATAGTCATTCAAACAATTAGAAACTCTTTGTCTAAATCAGATCAGTTAGTGTTTCCATGCCAGCTTTACCAGGACAAAAAAAAAAAAAAAAAAAAAAAGCAACAATTTTTCCCAAGAGCAAAGGGTTACAAAAGAAAGGCGGCTGTATGGCTACAAAGTAACTCAAGATTTCAGAGGCATGCTAGCAGTTGTAAAATGTTTGCACACTTGACTGACGGTATCCCACCGTTACTGCTTTTGCACTCATATCTTGTGTGACTATACAGCTAGGGATGTGCTCAGTTAGACAGAGTGATGCCTAGCAGGCCCAAAGCCCTGAGTTTGAGTCAAAGGGCTGGATAAACCTGAGTGTGGTGGTACATGCTTGTGGAAGGTAGAGGCAGGAGAGTCAGAAATAGAAGTTCAGCATCCTAGGCTACATAATGTCCAGCCTGGGCTACATGAGATTATGTCTTAATATCACTATGCTGGTATTAAAATGACTTCAGAATTATCAGCTATTGAGGTATGTCATTCCCATGAAACATTTTAAAATATTGTTTACATTAAAATAAGAAGAACAAGCCAGGTGCATGCCTTTAATCCTAGCACTTGGGAGACAGAGGCAGGTGGATCTCTGTGAGTTTGAGGTTAGCCTGGTCTACAACAGCTAGGACAGGCTCCAAAGCTACAAAGAAACCCTGTCTCTGGGGAAAAAAACAAACAAGAAAAACTAGACATTCAGATTTTGAAACTTGGTACTGTTTAAGGTTTTTGACTTAAACTTTCAACACACAAGGCAAGCCGTATCATCTGATCCATGTAAACCCACCACTGTCTATATAAGATTTTAGTTATATCATCAACCTACCACAAGGGCAAAGGCCCCCTTAAGAATAAATAGGGTTGAGAAATGGCCCAGGCTTTAAAGAATTTGTCTTCCAATCTTGAGGACCAAGTTTAGTGCCCCCCACATTAAAAAGCCAAGCAGAGTAACATGGTCTTGTAACCACAGTGCTGAATCTTGGGCTAATGCTGGCCAGGAAGCACAGCAAAATGTGGATCGTTCCTGAGCAACAAGCAATAGTCAAGGCTTTCCACCTTGCCTCTGCACAGGGAACAAATTTTGGGCAGGAAGTAATTGTTGAATTCTGTACTTGTGTTCCACAAGGAAGGATGGTAGACAATCTCCAGTTTCCCCAAACATGAGGAAGGCCTCTTACAAGGAAAGTCTATAATGGTCATGTCTTATGTTTGTTTTTCTTATTACATTTTATTACCGAAACTCATTCATACTTTTTATGTGCCCGGGAGGCAGAAGAGCTTTCTGGCCTATGTTGAATTTGTTCATCTTAACTCAACTTTTTTTTTAGTAGAATGAGAATTTTGACTTAATATTTTCATTTAAAATGATAACTCTATGACCTTTAAGCTCTTTTCTACTCTATAACCTCTACTTTTATTAAGCCTTCCCTTAAAATGAGTGGTTGGAAATGCCTTTATAATAATAGTTAAGCAATACTTACTGTGATAGCCGCTTAAGACTATAGGAATATTTACATGAGTAACGGCCATCTGCAGGGATAATACAGGCCCTGTGAAACCTCTAAGGACTTTTTTCCTTGTGTCCTTGAATTGCTGTCTGAGAAAAGAAAATTTTTCTCTCTAAAATTTTTATTCTTCAACTCAAGACCCTCCACTGTCCTTGCCCCCATTCTTACTCCCCTCTTGTTCTGGGAAACACCTCCGAAGGGGATCCATGGCCGAGAAGCCCAAAGCAGCAAGAATGGGTGCCTCTTACCACACACACTGTAAAGATCTGGGCCACGTAGCCATGCCCAGTGTTTTCACTTAGGTTAGTTCACTGTGGTGGAACTCCTAACTCAAAAGCTGCCCCTCCAGACTCACTGCTGGGCTTCCTGCCTCATAGTCTTCCTTTCCATCCCGAGATCATTCAGTCCTTCGTCTCTGACTCTTGTCTTGGCACCTATTTCCAGTTAAAGGGCCCTGGCTGTGGCTGCCTCACGTCTGCCCCTGCGGTCTGTCCTTCACTCATTAGCTCTCCTTGGTTCCTGAGAGGCAACTCTGTGCGGCCAGCTCTCATCTGTGCTTCCTCTCTATTTGTAGTTTGCCGGCGTTTGTTGCTGCTGATGACTGTGTTTGAGGTTGAAGATGGACCCCAAGACTCCCCCCAGCTCAGCACACACTGAACCGTCACATCCAAACACCTCTTGACGTTTTTGTTTCTTAATTACATTTCTACCAACTGTTGCTGTTGATTTTACTCTTTGTTCCTTTGGCTTTTTTATGAATCACACACAGAGTCTTATAAATGCCCAGCCTTATCTTGGCTTGTTTCTAGTAAATTATCTCACCTATCTTTTGCCTCTGGGCTTTTACCTTTCTCTTACTTATGTATACCTTACTTTCACTTTTGCTCCATGGCTGACTGTATGACTAGGTGGCTTGGTGACTAGGTGGCTGGGTGGCTGGGTGGCTGGGTGGCTGGGTGACTGGGTGGCTGGCCCTAGCATTCTCCTCCCCTTGTTATCTCACTCCTTTTTATCTTCCCAGATTTCTCCTCCAATTATTCTCTCTGCCTGCCAGCCCTGTCTACCCCTGCTCCTGCCTCATTATTGGCCATTCAGCTCTTTATTAGACCAATCAGGTTTTAGACAGGCACAGTAACAGCTTCAAGAGTTAAACAAATGCAACAGAGAAGGATACAGCACATCTTTGCATTATTAACATAGATGTTCCACAGCATAAATGAATGTAACACATCTTAAAATAATATTCCACAACAACGAACTGCCTTTAAGATTTTTCCTGATTTAAGTTAGCATGTGGAGTTTGTCTTTCTGCTGTCTGTGTTTACATACTGATACTTAAAGTCTGAAGGATGATGTCTATAGAGAAGCATTAGCATTCACCATGAAGAAATGAATTAAATATGTTAAGATACATGAGTTCATAATGATATTTAAAATTCTTGAGTCAGACATGATGGCACATGCCTGGAATTCAAGTACTAAGATGAATAAGTCCCTCATACTCCCCCAAACAAGCCCCCTCCTGCTCCCCAAAATAGGTCCCCTTCATATTCCCCAAAACAAGTCCCTCATACTCCCCAAAACAAGTCCCCTTATACTCCCCCCACAACAAGTCCCTCATACTCCCCAAACAAGTCCCCTCATATGCCCCCAAACAAGTGCCCTAATACTCCCCAAAACAAGTCCCCTCATATTCCCCAAAACAAGTCCCTCATATACCCCAAAACAAGTCTCCTCATACTCGCCCAAAACAAGTCCCCTCATACTCCCCAAAACAAGTGCCTCATACTCTCCAACACAAGCCCCCTTATACTCCTCATACTTCAGAAAACAGGATACTGCCTGTCAGAATGCAGACAGTTGGTCAACAAAAAAGGGAAGGGATGTGTCTACTGTTAGTTTTAGGGGGTACCAAGATGTCTTATGAGGAATACAGTGACCCAGGCTGAAGGCCCCACTGTGTAAATCTAGGTGTACTAAGAGGTTTGAATGACACCCAGCAGGAGTCCAGCAAGACCACTGACATGAGCTGGGGATTCATAGTCAAGCCACATGCTGGTGTCTCCCCCCTGAGACTGCAGGCAGGTGGGGCACAATCTGCTGCTGCAGGACAGGGCTATAGGCCTGAGAAAAGGCTAGCAATGTGCAGTGCGTGTTGGGAAATCAGGACAAGGCAAGTGCAGTCACAGTCCTGACCAAAGTCACAGGATGGGGCCAGTAGCTTGCAAAGAGAGAAACTACTACAAAAACTCCCTGAGTTTGACAGGACTAGGAGAGAGGTATTGAGAGTCTTTTTCTGTCCAGCTAGCCAGCTCCCAAATAATGACATGGAGACTTCTTATTAATTATTAAAGGTTGGCCTTTAGCTTGTGCTTGTTTTTAGCTAGTTCTTATAACGTAAATTAGCCCTTGTTTTTATTATTCTTCATTCTACCCTGTGACTTTTACCTGTATCCCATTCTTTGTGTCTGACTAGTTCTGCCATCTTGATGGCATCTCTAGCATGCCTAGATTCATCTAGAGTTTCCTCTCTCTATCTAGAAGACCTGCTTATCTCTCCTGCTTAGCTATTGGTCATTTAGCTGTTTATTAAAGCAATCAGACGATGCCTTAGGCAGAAAAACATCTTTACAGTGTAAACAAATATCTGGCAACAGCACACTGATACCCAGCATGCTTTGCAGTATTGGGTCCACACTTGGGAGGAGAAAGCAACAGTAGATTTAGTGAAAAGTCTGGGACCTGCTGACTATGTGGCTTGGTTGGAGTCACATCCCATATGTAATCACATGGGCATAGGCAGAGGACTTCAAGTTCTCACGTGGAGATGGAATTTGAATGCTGGTTTGAGTTCTCACTTGGCTTTTTCACTGTGCACTCTGTCTCCTGTTGATGAGCGTTAAAAGATACTTTACCAAGCACGTCTATCTATCTGCTTAGAGATGTTCTTGCCATGGCGCTCCTCCCAAGTCCACCTCAAATGCTAATCCCTTGCTTGGGAAGCTTTAGGGAAGAGAGAGAAGAGCCAACAACATATAAAAGGAGGAAGAAAGCAGAGCCAATTGAAAGCCTGGACCATGGGGCAATTCACCTAGGTCCGTTTCTTCCCAGTTTGCTGGCTCTGGGCAGAGTTCCCATTCTTTTAGAGTGCTTGTCTTGTCATTTGCAAAACAAGAATTATCTACCTGCACTTATTGTTACAAAAATGGAACTGAAAAAGGACCGTGACAACATAATATTAGAGGAACTTGAAGCACCTGCTCCTTCAAAACAAAAACAAAAATTAATTTTGGCCACTGGGCTTTTGAAGTACATTGAAGCCAGGTACTTGCAAGATAGAAGATTTTAGATTTGTTTTTAATGGCATGTCACAAGTGAAAGTTGTGTCATGCACCTGTCTGAACTTGATTGAGGAAGAACAGTTTTTATAAAATTATATGAGTCAAATTTTTACAAAACCAGTCCAGGTTCTTACTTGTAGCAAACCCTTCCTGTTGTGGCTGAAATGTAGGGCTGTTCTGAGTTTCCTGATAAGAATATACGGTTCAAAAGACACTTGTTTCTCTGTTCTCTGCCAGTAGATTAGGCGTCACACTCTCAAGATGCTAGTAGCTTAGACCACACATATCAAAAGAAGTTCTTTCTTTTGGGCTGGAGCAAGGACATCATTCTAAAACTATTATCTGGAGAATTGTGTCAGGAATAGCTCAGGGAGCTTTTCCAATGAAATCGAAAATTACAGAGGATTAGGGACCAGTGTAATGTGTCCGGGGTTTGTTTTGCTCAGCAATACAGTCCATGAACAAGCAGCTCAGTTTGAGGGCTGGCTCAGACTAAGCGAGATTTAGTTTGTGCAGATAGCTGTACATTATGGGAGAATGGGACAGAGTGCAAAGTACCTTAGTGTTCCAGTGCTGTGCAGAGACATTGTGACAAAGGTGACTCTTGGAAAAGAAAGCATTTAACTGGGAGCTTGTTTACAGTCTTAGCGGGTTAGTTCATGATCATCATTGTGGGATGTGGACAGGCACAGTGGTGGAGCAGTAACTGGGAGCTTTCCATCCTAATCTGAAGAGAGAGAGAGAGAGGGAAAGGAGACAAAGAGAGACAGAGATAGAGAGAGGGAGAGAGAAGAGAGAGATAAAAAGGGAGACACAGAGTGGGACAGAGAAAGGGAAAGAGAGAGAGAGAGACTGGACCTGGTATAAACCTTTTAACCTCAAAGCCCACTCCTGGGAACACGCCTCCTAATCCTTCCCAAACAGTTCCACTCCCTGGTGACTAAACATTTAAATATTCAAACCACCACACAAAAGAAGCCTGCTTATCTATTATAAAGGTTTTTCTGCCTCTTAATACTATTTCTGAAAATAAGAACATTGCTCACAAAATGTGACCTCCTCTCATTCCGACATCACATCCCACAACAGTGTGTTTGAGATGGCCAGAACTTTTGTACAATCATTTTAAAGGAAATTAAATTTGAAAATAAAGTGTTCAAGTTGCTGCTATACAAGCAGCTTTACTTTTTTTCTAGAAGACTCTCTAGGCGTGTTGCTGATTTTGAACCATGAGATGCTATTTATTTGTATTTAATATTATGCGTTTACAGCTGTATTTGTGTGGGTCTGTCCCTCAGAAGCTATTATATCCTCTGGATTCTGAGTCATGGGTGCTTGCGACCCGCCTGACATGGGGCCTGGGAACTGAACTCTTATCTTCTGAAGAGGGTCAAGGCTTCTTAACCACTGAGCCGTCTCACATCTGTGCTCAGTTTTAAAAAGCAGCACCTGAATAATTTTTGTCAGACTACATGTTCAGGATTAAACTCAGCTTCAAACTCCTTTTTTGATGAATTCAACTAACTAAAAATGTTAGTAATGAATAATGATATTGGAATTTAAGCAATTATGAAAAATATATATCCAGCTTAGAAACCACTTATATACCTTCCCCATGACCATGTCTGGTCAACAGTCAGTGTTGTAATTTTCCTCATTTCAAACTAGGTTGCTAAAGCTATTTCTTCTATCTTTGGAAATCAATTTACAAATACTTTGGGTTACCAAAAAACTATTATAGATTCTTTTCTAACGCTATTCTTTTGAAGCCATTTTCTGGTTAAAAAAAATTAATTTTTTTCCTAGGCTCATCAAAATTATTTTAGATTTAATAAACAGCTTTTATTATGATTAAATGGGGGTTTGTTACAGCATTATTTAAATATTTAAATATAAAATCCATGCATCATATTTTCCCACTGTTTACATGACCCTAAAACATTCATATGAATAAAGAAAATTATCTGTTATCTGGACAAAACACCTGATAAAAATATCACCTGAAATATTAAGTTTTCCACCTCTTACCTAGTAGTTGATGCCTGTCAACAAAATGAAAAGCAAAGCTGAAAGCCTCGTGTTAGTTTTCCTGAATTCTGGGCAATGTCCCAAGATTGAAATGAATTGTTCTTGGAGCTGTGGGGAGTGGGTATCTGAAATCGCTCTTTTAAAAGCAGTAGGAGGCTTAGGAACTATGAAACAGTAAAATGTCAACTTGGAGGAAATTAAAGGCTTTTAAGCCCTGAGTGTGACCTTGGAGCAAGGTTGATTTCTCAGCAACTGCTGTAGGGAACCACAGGCACAGAGGAGCAGGCAGAAAGGTCTGCCTGGAGCTTACAGCTGTAGAGCTCCCCCAAACAGCAGGACTCCGAGCTGAGAAAGAGTAGAGAAATAGTCTTAGTTCCATCATTGCTACTTCTTGGCCACTTAAATTCCCTAAAAGCCATTGAGCCAATATAATGGTTGTTTTAGCACCCAGTCTGAGGAGGCAGATGGTCTAGGACCAGAGCAGTGGTTTCCATCACTTGCCACTGGATAAACTTGAGCACTGCAACCCTTCTAAGCCCCATTTGTAAAATGAGCATGAAATAGAACTTGGCTCTTAGAGCTGCTGTGAGGAACCGGGGAATGAGTGAAGGCCCAAATGGTACAGTCAAGGCCCAACTGTAGAGCTTCCATGAGCTATTGGAGAAGACCCTAGATAAAGATACAAGCAAGTCTGATGGCAAAAAGAGCCCCATGGACTTCAGAGAGAGCTGGGTTGTTTGGTTTTTAGTAAGTCCTGTCTTCTCAATATTATCGGATGTCTGGATGAAATCACAAGCCCCACTGGGAAAGAGGAGGACTCTTTTTAAGTCCTGGCAAGTACCCACTAGTGATGGCTGATTTCGATGGTCATCATGATGGCATTAAGGATTCCCAGCAGGTAAGTGAAACCCACTTCTGGGAGTGTCTGAGCAGCTGAGGGGTGGTAGCAAGGGGAAAAGATTGTTCCAGATCCACTAGGCTGAGGGCATGGGTGAAAGAAATGTCGATGGGAGAAGATAGTCAAAGCATGAACACGTGATTGCTTCCTGAACAGGTGTGTGACTATCATTGCCGACATCACTCATGGGCTCAGACCTCTCTCCAGCCTTCCACAATTGATTCCCAGCAGCAAACCAAGAGAGATAGTCTTCAGTCTAGGACTGGGGCTACATCACTATTCTCCTTTGTTCTGAAGCACCTAGATTCTTGAATTGCGAAACTACTGGTCTTCCTGGATATATGGCCTACAGACAGGTATTGTGGGGGACCACTCAGCTTCAGCTCACGTAAGCCAGTCTACTAAGTCAGTCTCCGATTGTGAACATCAAGTTGGTAAGTCTGTGGCCCTCTTTTCTTTCTTACCCTGCTGGATCCTTCGAACTTCCTGGGTTCCTGACCAATAGGTTCACCACTCCCTGAATAACTACACAGGGTCATAGATTCCCCTGCTTGTACCATAGCACCCCAGTCAGAAGTTACAACAACCAACCTTTCCATTGGCATAGATTGACCTTGGCAAAAGGGGAAGTGGACCCTTAACTGGGGCGGCTTAGGTGAAAACGAAATGGATTCTGCTGCTTGTGGGAGATTCTTGGAAGAAAAAATATTTCTTGGGTGAAAAAAAACAAAAACAAACGGTGTCCTAAACATTGCTTCTTGCCGTGGGGGTATAGAACAGAGTGAGAGAAGGAGCTTATCATTTGAAAAGATGTTCTGAATCCTATGCTCTCAGTAGCCCAGGACTTTGGTACTCAATAGAAATCCTATCAGAAGGCAAACTTTCCTCCCATGTCCTGATGATCTCACTATCACAGAGCTCAGACCAAAATACCACTTTTGAAATAAATTTTCTGAAGGAAATGACACACAGAGTTACTACAGTTAGCAAAATACATGCTTTGGAAAATGCCTTTGGAGCCAAGCTCCAGTTTTAGAGGAAAGGAACACAGCAATCAATACTGTTCAGTGGAGGGGTTCTATAAACTTGGGAACAAACTTCCCTTTCTCGAACAAAGAATAATCTTGCAAAAATATTGCCACCGATGCAAGTAAGCATTTACGAAGTGGCTATTCAACCAACCACCAATTTACACTGCCTGCATCTCTACAAAAACCCTTTTTGAATTCTTCATGGAAACCTCACTAACAGGTTTTTTTTTTTTTTTTTTTTTCTTTGTCTCTTTTTGTTTCTATGTTGCTCTGGCTGTTCTGTGACTCTGTATACCCAGCTGACCTTGAACTCACAGAGATCCACCAGCCTGGGCATGCGCTACCATGCCTGGTTACAAAGGGGCATTTGGGTTAACGTACTCCTCAAAGAGAGTTGAAGAGGTCTCCCTGGCCTTTCTTGCTCCTGTGTGAATTTGTTGGGAACAGAGGGTCAGTTTTTGTTTAGACAGCATGGAGCTGGACTGAATATTTGGCATGAGCAAACACCACTAATGCAGGATTTAATGCCGGGACCAGTGAATACAGATCAACAAGGGACCAACAAAATAACCCTTTGCCACCAGGAAATGCTTTGGGGGGCCTCTTGCAGGCCCCCATGTCAAAGTTGATTCAGTCATTCCCTGTCACTCTGGGAATGAAGTCCCAGAGAAGGCAAATGTTAATGGTGATGTCATCTGTTATACAGCTATTTCTAGTAGAGTTGCTTTTGTGTCTGTATAAACACAACCTTGAAATCACAGGCCTTCACTTTCGCCAGTCGGCCTGTGTGTCTTTCCTGTGTGCTACGGAGCGTGTTTCTGTGTCCAGCTGGGGCAGCCCTTATGAACTGTCATGTACCTGGATGCCTGAAGGCATCTGCCTACCCAGTGGCCTGAGTTCTGGTAAACAAAATGTGTTGGGCCTGCCTGCTATTCCCAGACCCCTCTGCAACCACCTGGAACTCTCCTCCTTTCCTGGCTTTGAAGCTTGGGCCTTGCCACATCCTCAAGCAAAACTCGCAAAGATTCTGAACCACACCTTCTCTGGTAATCCTCTGAAGGAGAAAAGATGAGGGATGAGGAAAGTCCTGGCTGTTTTGGGGAGGGCGCTTTATTCTACCTTTCCATCCTCTGCCATCCCCCAGGACCACAGCACAGGTGAAGACAGTGGGTAGAGAAAACCTGTGGATAGGAATATGTTTGTACCTGTTTACAAAGCAGTGGGGAAAGTGTATTTGATTATGAATTGCAGTAATTAAAGCAAGCATGATAGTCCTTAGTGCCTCCACTCCAGGAAGAGCTGAGCATCACCTCGTGAAGGAGCGAGTCGGCGTTGCCAAACTGTGAGGTCTCTCCTGTGCAATTACATTTAGCCTCCTCTGGAATCATCAAAATGAAGTACCAGCAGGAAAGCAAGGCTGGAGAGCAACTTGGCGGTGCATCACAGTGATTACTAGTTTATCATCTTTGAGGTAGAAATGACTAATTGTTGACCAAATTAATTCTCTTCTTTTTCAGGGTTACACAGCAACAGTGAGGTGAAGAATCCCTCCGTGACTCTGGGGATCAGGCATGAGCATGAGGCCAAACTTCACAATCAGGTTGTGCATACAAGAGGTGACCATAGGGGCTGGAGAGATGGCTCAGTGGTTAAGAGCATTGCCTGCTCTTCCAAAGGTCCCGAGTTCAATTCCCAGCAACCACATGGTGGCTCACAACCATCTGGAATGAGGTCTGGTGCCCTCTTCTGGCCTGCAGACATACACACATTGTATACATAATAAATAAATAAATAAATAAATAAATAAATAAATAAATAAATAAGAGGTGACCATAGCTCCTTGGTCAGTTCTGAACATGATATAGATGCGCCAGACCTGCTCTGTCTTTGTCTCTCTGTGCCTTTCTCTGTCTCCATCGGCTGTCTGTCTGTCTGTCTGTCTCTCTCTCTCTCTCTCTCTCTCACACACACACACACACACACACACACACATACCACACTCATGAGTGAGTTCAAGTAAGATGAAAAGAGTTCCTTTAGGGATGACCTTGATAACAAAATGAGTCAAAAGTGATCACCTGATTGTTTAAGAACATTTGGAAACTAAACTCACCTGGAACCTTTGAGCCTGCCCTGCTTCCCTCAGGACTGTAATGACAGAGGAGCATGCATTCCCGTGCCTTGGATACTTCTCTAATTTTGCATTTTTGGATTAACCAAAGAAAGCATATATGTAGCCTATTATGAGAAACATCATTTTATATAATATAGCATTTTAAATTATTTTTATTTTCTATACCTATACATCAAATTACAACATGCTGAGGGATAAAATATAAGCTTATTATCATGCATTTTGCAGAGCCAGTTCAGATAGGATCTCCCCTCAGAACTCACCACACGGGCACTGAGGAGATTAGCTGGGACTGCTAGCTCATGTGGGGTTAGGGTCTTCCAAACCCACATGTCTGAGACACAGTGCTTTTTGTGATGCTGAAGAGTAGGGTGAGGTCCCCACTTTCTTGTTAACTGTGAGCCAGTTACTATTCAGTTTTCAGTAGCTGTTTTCAGTTCTAGTTCATGTGGATCTGGAGGTAGTTGATATAATGCCGGCTACTTCTTGATACATCTCTGGCTTTCTTCCCTGCAGACAATGCTCCGCTTTGAAAGGGCTCATTTAGTTATAAAAGGCCGACCATGGGAAATCTCTCTTTGGTAGTATAACTGTAGGGAAGATATGCTATCATGTTTACAAGTTTACACACTCTGGGGAGGGGATTCACCAAGACTTGTAACAAGGTAGTGTGACCTTTTAAGAGCCATTTAAGAAGTGTGCCTGAGTAGGGCTCGTCAGCTGAAGATAATACCTGCACAATTCATTGAGCATAGAGAAGTTGAGCTGGTGCCCTTCTAGAGCCCTCACCCCTACAGAACAGAGTTAATGGTGCTGGAAGGTACTCTGCATGCTACACAAGGAGAAAGCTAAACACCAAACCAGCTACAAGTTCTTCAATCTACACTGACGATCCGCCTGCAAGATGCACTAGGACAATAGTGGCACAAACTTGTGGAAGTAACCAACCAATGTCTGATTGGATTTAAGGCCCACTCCAAGAGATGGAACCTCTCACTGACGCTTCTTGAGTGACCTAAGACTAGATAGACAGGGACCTAGGTGAAAACCAAATACTACTGTTCTGCTAAAGGAACACAGCCATAAAATGACTCCTAATGACATTCTGTAATACTCGCAGATCAGCGCCTTACCCAGCCATCATCAGAGTAGCTTCCTTTTGCAGAAGATGGGAACAAATATAGAGACTAATAATCAAACAATGTGCTGAGAGGAAGAGACCTTAGAACACCAGATTCTAATGGGATGTCTCCACCAAATTCATCCCCCCAGGGCTCAAGGAACTTTGTGAAGAGTAGGCAGAAAGATTGTAAGACCATGGGGGGTGGAGAACACCAAGGAAACAATGCCTTTTAAATACAGCAAGATCAATACACATATAAACTCACAGAGACTGTGGCAGCGTGCACAGAGCACACACGGGTCTACAACAGATGGTGTCCCAGAACTGACTGGAAGTGGACACAAGTCCACATCTCCAACCCAGATGCTATCTCCAATAGATAACCACTCACAAACAAAGAATTAGTGAGGAGTAGCCAAGAGTTGTCTACTGTGATTTAAGGCCTACTTAATAGGCAAGAACTCATGTATAGTACTATAAATCTAGCCAACTATTTGTGGCTTGTGAGGTCTTAAACACTAGAGAATAATGCATTACTTCCACGTTTCCAAACCTTTATAATCTCTAACTGAATTATAAACTGAACCCTGAATACTTAATGTTATACTCACAGGGAAGTGCAGCTCTCAACCGTCATTAAAGAAGCTTCTTCTAACAGCAGAGGGAAACTGTTACAGAAATCCATGAGGTCAAAATGCAGAGAACCATGGGTTGCCTAACCCCAGCTGATACATCTACAACACAGCCCTATCTATGCCTAGGGCTCAGAGAACATCATGGATGAAAGGGCAGAACAACTGCAGGAACCAGAGGACCAGGATGTCTGTGGTGTGATGGTGTCTTCTATATATGATGTGCAGCTTTGACAACCAAGCTGCATGGATGAAATCTCAAAGATATGGTTCCTAAAACAAGACCTACACAGTGACAACAGTAGTTGACATGCCAGGGTGGATGGAGGACATCTCGCAGGCCCTACCCCTAGATGAAGAATTACAGGGAATTAATGGCTGTTCATAGAGGAAGAATTGGGCTTCTCCAGGTGTGAGTCTGCTGGCAGGTTATTCAGTCCTGAGGTCATCCATAAGAACATACACATAGAAGCAATGCTCACTGAACTCATTATGTATTTATGTGTAAAAGGATTAAAGAAGAGGCCATGAATTTGAGAGGGGGAGCATGCAAGGAATCGGAGGGGGTGAAGAAGGGATAGAAATGTTGTAAATACAGTACCTGTGTATGGAATTTTCAAGATACATAAATTAATTTCCTTTTTAAAATATCCGTATGTGATATATAATGTAGTTACTAATTAATAATGGTTACCACCAAACATTTGTTATAACTAGGAATTTAGAAACATATTAGCATACATTTCATCAATGAAACTTTGAGGAAAACCTGTGAAAAATAACATTTTATTGCCTGTTTAACAGATTATGGAGGTAAGGTTTAGAAAGGCATCGAGTATGGATTATGCCCACATCTTTCTACAGATGGCATGAACTTTAGCATGAGATATGCAGGTTACACCAGCTGTTAGCACCTATACTTCAATATCACTTGTCACAGTCCCAACTAAATGAGTACTGTGAGATAAACTGGCTTTAGATGTCATTATCATCTCCACCATCCTCATCACCATCACCATCATCATTATTACCTCCAAAATCATCACCACCATCCTCATCATCATCTCCACCACCACCACCATCACCACCATCACCGTCACCACCATCATCATCACCATCACCACCATCATCATCATCACCATCACCACCACCATCATCATCATCACCATCACCATCATCATCATCATCACCATCACCATCATCATCACCACCATCCTCATCATCATCTCCACCACCACCACCATCACCGTCACCACCATCATCATCATCACCATCACCACCACCATCATCATCATCATCATCACCATCACCACCATCATCATCATCATCATCACCATCACCATCATCATCACCTCCACCACCATCATCATATGGAGAGAGCCGTCTCCATCTTGTAATTTACCTACAAGTACCAGAGAACCTGAGTTGCAGTGATTATGCCAGTACAGAATCACTGTCATCTCTAAAGAGCTGATTGCTCCAAGTGCCTTAGGAGCTCATTCATGTCACTCGATCTTTAACTAAGGGTTTTAAGATCGCTGTGACAATTCTAGCTACTCCATCTAACTAATGGCTGGGAGAAAGACAAGGGATTGAAATTGCCATTTCTGTCGAATTCTAGTAAGAAAACTTATATTCTTGGCCATAAATGTGTTGCTTGCAACTCTAATCTGTATGAGTTACTGAGAAGGTGAAATTTTCTGCACTCCAAGCTGGAAACTTGTGGAATGGCTGGTAAGCCACAGCATCTACAATAAGAGGGCTTGTGTCTGCTGTGTCTACTCTGTCTTTAGTACCCAACTCGGTGGCTTGTACACAGTAGGCTCTTACCTAATATTGAATCAATGCCTGTTAAATAGTGTACACAAGGCTGTCAAGATGAGTCAGTGGGTGAAGCACTTGCCACACAAGCCTGAAGATCTGATTTCAATCCTCAGATCCAATGTGGGGAGGGAGAACCAACTCTGAAAAGTTATCCTCTGACCTTCATACACAGTGCTCAGCTTATACACACACACATACACACACACACACCACAAACACTCATAATGTTTAGATGTGTGTACACAAAATGCTTAGCATTGTGCTTAGTCAACTAATGGCCACCACTGGTAACTACACTTCCTAGTACTCCCACACTGTGCATGCAGGCGGCAGATGGGTGCTACCTGCTGCTGCTCCGGTTGATTCAAGGCTAAGCACTGACAGCTGGCGGCTCTGCGGGCCTCATTAGCCAGGAAAGGGCCTGATTAGGGTTTGCTGTAGGGTGGGGAAGTGGGAAATGATGAATTCTCCTTCAACCCCAGCTGGTGCTTTGCAGGCTAAGGGTGGCCAGAGGGGCCAACTATGGCAATCACTTAACTGCCACCAGATCCATGTGCTCAGCAGGGAGGATGGATGCTTAAAACTTCCTTCCTCGTGGTAAAGAGAAAACGATTATTTTCCTGCCATGGGAAGACACATGGGTGCTCTGTGGAGGAGGGGCAAGAACTTGAAACCTCTTGACAGTCACCCACGGCTGCTGCCACCCCCTTCTCAGCTTTTCAGCCACTTCGCTGGTCCCTCTTTCCCTCCCTCTCCTCAGGCCCCTATGCATCCCCCTCCTTCTCTGTCTCCCTCCTGGTGGGCATTTTCTTTCTTCACTCTGTGAGATGAACATGTTTGAACTCTGGGACCCTAGCAAGACCAGGCACCCGAGAACCTGATGAATGGAAGGAGAACACCAGGAACTGCTTACAGGCCGCCTGCTCCTCCCTGAGCACCTTGCCCTCTTCCCTCATGGTGGGTGAGCTGCCCTTGTTTGCTAGAGCTGCGGAACAAAGCTCAACCAGGGGCTTAAGCCACAGGAGGCTCAAAGGCCCAGATCAAGGATTTGTTCCCTTCTCAAGCTGGGAGCGAGCTCCATTCCATGTTGGTCTTCAAGCTTCTGACCGGTTTGACCACCTTGGCCATTCCTTGTCAGGTAGATATAACAGTCCTGTCCCTCCTGCCTTCACCTGCACATGACATGCATATGTGTGTCTGTGTCTAAATTGATCCCTTTTCGTAAGAACCCAGTGGTACTGAAGTGCAGCCTACCCTGATGGCTGCATCCTAACTTAATTCTCTCTCTACAAAGACCCTAATTCGCAATAAAGTCACATTCACAAGTCCTGGGGATTGGGATTTAACATTTTCTGAGGGCTGCAATTTAACCAATAGCAGCTCGAAACTATTACACACATCACCTAACAATGATCAAGAGCGATCTATAAGTCCCCTGAATGTCAGGATGATTTCTAGGTGCCCAGACAAAGCTCAGGCCTTACAACAAAGATTTAGTAACTTGGATATTTTTATATATGAATATATCCTGCATGACACTGTTTCTACGTAATGTTTTCCAATAAGAATAATGGACCAAACATGATTAAAAGAGTTTGAGCTTTGTAAATTTTTTTTTGAAAATTCCAAAAGAAATACATTTGACACGTAAGGAAAAGTAGCACCCTGATATAGTTAAGGCTTACAGCGGTGTGTACATCAGCATGTATAGGCCATGGGGCATGGGAATTGTTGCTTGTACAGCGAGCCGCCGTCTCAGGTTGCACCCTGAGTGATATTGTACATTGAATACCAACAGCCTTGGTTCGTGAGTGAAAAGTCTTGGAATCATTATAAAACATGCCAGAGTAAGTTCAGGTAGGGAGAGTTAGGCCCAGGATTCCAGAACTATTTGAGAACCTGCTTAGATTATGTACTGGAAAATACAATCTCCACCCTTTTATGTTTCAAGTCAGTTTTTACAAATCACAATGACTCATTGTAAACAAAATAGGACAAACTAAATGTCCTGGCCAGTTCTATGTCAACTTGACACAAGCTAAAGTCATTTGAGACCATAAATAAAACAAAACAAAACAAAAACAAACCAACAAAAACTTGCTGTACGATTAGGAAAGCAAACCCGTGCAGTGTTGTCCTAGTTAGCAATTGATAGGGAAGTGTCCAGCCCATCATGGGTGGTGCCATCCCTGGGTTGGTGGTTGGGGTGCTATAAAAAAGCAGATGGAGCAAGTCAGTAAGCAGCTCCCCCATTCATGGCCTCTGCATCAGCGCCTGCCCCAAGGTTCCTGCCCTGTTTGAGTTCCTGTCTGACTTTGTTCAGTGATGAACTGTGTGCTACAGAAAAGTAAACTAAATAGCCCCTTCCCTTCCCAAGTTCCTCTGGTCATGGTGTCTCATCACAGCATTCAAGACCTTAAAAACAAAACATCAGAATTTTAATTTAAAAATAAACAAACAAAAGACCGACCACCCACAGCACTGAAAAGAAACTTCTTTGATTTTCTAATGTCCACTCTAATCAAATTCACTGTATTTGTCTCGGAGGGAAGCAAGTGTCTGCAGCTTCAACTGTTGTGAGGAAAACCATAGGCTGGTGTTTAAACAACATTTCGAGTGTATTCAAGTGTGGGAGTTTTGCCCTTGGAGGGCACCTGAGGGTAAAGGTAGGAAAACCTAAGCTCTTGTCTCCATCACTGTGGAAGCTGCTTTAAGAAGAGAAAGTCATAGTTGAGACACTGATAATAAAGAGATTATGAAATTTGCTATTTTTAAACACAACTCTTTTTCTTATTCTTGTTTTGAGACAGGGTTTTTCTATGTAGTCCTAGGTGTCCTGGAACTCACTCTGTAAACCAGGCTGGCCTCGAACTCACAGAGATCTGTCTGCCTCTACTTCCTGAATGCTGGGATTAAAGGTGTGTGCCACCACCGCTCAACTCAAATGACTCTTATGATCTAAAAAAAGAAAAAAATGCGGATTTCTCATCAAAATATTTAATAGAAATCTTCTTGACATACAGGTTAAGTCACATTAAAGAGAAGACATGAAAATCTGTTTAAATCACTTTGCTGTAATAGGATTTGGTAGATAAGAGCCTAATTTAAAATAAATGGGACACTGACTAGATTTAGACATTTCCATCATACAAATTTCTATTCTGAATCTATTTGCAGTAATGGGATTTGGACGACTGTCAAATGGTCAATTGTTTTAGACGTTGTACCTCTCTTTGTGTAGGTCTAATAACTGATGAACAACTTCAAGAAGTTTCATTAATGACAGTGAAGACAGACTTTAGCATAGATGTGAGACTTGCTTATGTACCAACCCCTCAAATAATTTCTGCTCAGGGGATTCAATGCAGAAAGCTTGAGGACTCATTCAACACATGTGTGCTAAACACTTAGGTAGCGAGGCAGGGTTCTCATATTTCAGACACATCTCTGGATATGTAGACAGAAACAGGCAACAAACAATGCACATGCTAAATAATCAGATCTGTCTGAATAATTGAGAGAGTGACAAAGAGACTTTGCCCCGAGAAAAGGGGAAAGGAGAGCTAGGTAAAAGCCAGGGGTGGCCTTAACAGGTGACACTTCCTTTTTGAATCCCAAGGTTATAGCAAACCTCCCAGTGAAGGCAGCAACAAAACCTTGCACCAGAGCTATGAAGCCAGGTTCTGGTTAGATAAAACTGAACAAAAACATGCAGGATACCCTGTGTGTACCCCGCACACACAGGTCCAGGTTCTCGGGGGTATCCAGCCAAGGATCAGCTAAGAGGGGTTCTGGACAACAAACATATTCCATTATTTTTCCTGTCCTCCAAGTTAATCTTATATTTTAAATCAAGAAGCACACAGGGAAAGGAGATGAGAAGTCATGTTTGCTTTTGTTTTGTTTTGTTGTTGCTAGGAATGAAGAGACTTAGCATGGAGGTCAATGGCAATGGCAGCTTGTACACTGGGGTAGTAAATTCTCAGAGATGGAGTTGGATGTTCTTTGCTCTTGCAAAGAGCTAGTCAGGAACAACCTAAGTGGGGAAGGTTCGCTTTGACATGCAGTCTCAGAGGACTCTGTCCAGTGTTTGACTCCGTGTGCTTTATTGCCATGGTGAAGAAGGCAAGTGGCAGAAGCTGTTCATATTATGGTGGACAGGAAGCAGAGACACTAGCAGGAAGAAGCAAGGATAAGCTCCCTGTAGGGTTGTCCAGCTAGGCCCAATTCCCAGGTAGGCCTAATCTCCTAAAGTTTCTAGAATCTCCAAGTATAGCACTGCCAGCTAGCAACCAAGGTTTTAAAACATAAACCGGTCCGGGAGCATTTATATTTAAGTCTCAATGGGGTTAGTGCCCTAAAGTCAGCCTGAGAACAAAACACAGAGGGTCAAAGTGAGCCTTGAAAACCCCTCTGGAAGGTGCTGGTGAGTATCAGCAAGGCTTGTCTCTGAAGATTCATCCACACAGGTCTGGTATGCTTTGGATGGGCAGCAGAAAAAATAGTTGACTTCATTGTTGGGGAGACAAGAAGAGGCTCACAGAGGAGCTGAGGTAGACTTAGGTCATGACAGATTCCTGTCTCCTGTCCCACACCTTGGAAGGTGGTCACCGACAGCAGTAGCAGTAAGCATTATTTTAACATCTATTTCTTCCCGTAAGCAAATACTGTTGAGTTTTAAAATTATTTTAATGATTATTTGATGAAAGGCTACTCTCCAGCAAGAAGCATTGAATCACCGATGTGCCTGCTGGGTGCGCCATCAGTGTACCTTCAGCATGTTGTGTCTGCTTCTCTCCATGGTCATCTCCCTTGTAGAGACCTGTGTTCTGATGCCAGGGAAAGCTTCTGAAGGTTAAGGTGCTGAGTAAACATGCTTTCTCGCTATTGAAATGGCTCTGTCCACTAAACAACAAGGAGTTGCCTGGATGCTTTCCGCTAGGTCCATTTCAGTCCAAATTAAGTTAAACTACAGAAAAAGCTTGTGCAAGACAGCTCATTTCTGTACACTTACTTCAAGATCGCAAATTAAGAGGAAAAAGAACTGCTGGAGACAGTGAGCGAGTGTGAGGTAAGTTCATGCCATCACGAAGCAAATTGACCCCGAGTTAGTTATTAGCCAGGATTTTTCTGATTACGCATGCAGACTCTTTTCCTTGGGATAAGAAATAAGAAGATTATGCTTTCTTTGTCTAAGCAACATATTACAAGCTTACCCAAGATTAGCCACATTATAACAATGAAGATTATGCATTCAAGATTCTAGCTATTTGATTTAAATATCTCACAAATTGAAGTGGACTGCTTAAAGTGCCCCAAACTGAAAATCAAGTAAACACTAATGAAATACAATTCTGAACATGTCTTCCTCTCTCTTCCCTTCTTTGGAGGACTATAAAGGATAGAGCACATAGCGGTTGAAATCCGTGTTGACCCCCTTGTAGTGTTCCTAATGTGACTTGCAAACACATTTGAAAGTATTTATGTCACCTCAAATTTCCATTGTGACCACGATGAGAATAACACCAGTGCCTTCAGGTAGACCTTTGGGAAATCCTCAGCTTAGAAACTGTAATCGAGTTTGTTTCAAAGTTGAAGTGAGTCTTGAAATGTATTGTTCCATCCTGGCTGGTAGCCAGGTCTTTCTACAATTCTCTAGCTATTTTTTTAATAAATAGAATGAAATGGCACTTAGCTTAAACTAGGTAATACTGTCCAATAGCGTAACAGCAACGGTTAGTTACTTGAATAATTTAAAGTATTTTAGTTGGCAATTAAAATTAAATTGGCCATTAAAACTGTATAGAAGTTCATTAAATTGCATATACTTTGGGTTTTGTTAATTGTGGTGGATGATTTTTTAATATTTATTTATTTATTATATATACAACATTCTTTCCATGTATGTTTACATGCCAGAAGAGGGCACCAGATCTCATTATAGATGGCTGTAAGCCACCATGTGGTTGCTGGGAATTGAACTCAGGACCTCTGGAAGAGCAGTCAGTGTTCTTAACCTCTGAGCCACTTCTCCAGCTCTGGATGATTTTTTTAAATTAATTTGAAGGGTTTTTATATAGTAAAATGTATTAAAAATAAACAAATAAATAAATATTAAAAATAAATATTGAGGAATGAAATAGCTTTCCAGAAGCAATCTATGATAAAACCTGAAGACTGCAAAGCCACCTGTAACACAGATGTGGATGGAAAGAGCAGGGTGTGACTACTGAGCAAACAGCAGGTATGCTCAGACACATATTAAACCTCACTGTTTCAAATGACCAATGGGAGCTGACATGTAGCAGGGTTCTAGGGTGACATCTAGCATCTGGGAGGCCTCTGCAAATCCTGATATATCTTCACACCACATCAGAAATCCACATCTGGGAGGCCTCTGTAAATTCTGATGCATGTTCGCACCATGTCAGAGGACCACATCTGGCACAGTTTGGTCCTGGGAACCTGGCTGAGGTGAAGATGAAATGAAGAAAGGACAGACAGCCAAAAGCTGGGATCAGGTAAACCATGTGCACCCTGATGGGGACCCACCCATTGAGGAACAACCTGGAAGGAACCTCAACCCAATTTTTACGTATAGCATAGGAAAAGAGTGCTGGCTAGTCTTGGTCGGGTCTCTCTGCAGGCAAGCAGTCTCAAGCTGAAGACACCCAGGAGGAGGAAGCTGTGGTCACTAGCATTTGCACACACTGGTCTATCATTTGTTAACACTTGTACTTCAACTACAGGAAGGTGTGGCCGATTCCTGTGGGTCCAAAGCGATGGGATCCTTGACATGGCTGTGCCCATGTCACCAATACACATTCACTCAGGAATTCACCTGCTCCCCACACAAGAGGGACCGATGGCTTCATGGGAAGGGATTTAGACAAAGTAGGTGGAGCTGTGCACACTCAGTTCAAGAGTAATGAGTCACAGCCAGGACAAAGGCAGCCCTGAGGTTAGTGAAGTTCCAAGGTCATATTACTCATCTTTGGCTTTAGTTGCACCCAGAGCCCAGGGCCAAGTACCCAGAGAGAGCATCTGATAAAAAGCTAAATCCAGGCGGTGAGACACAGAGAAGACAGCATCGCTCTGTGGCCTGAAACAGAGATGAAATATTGGCTACATCCCTCAGCTCAGCCTAAAGGCAGTTGGCACTGCACAAAACAACAGCAACCAAGACCAGACACCTGGGATCCCCAAAAGTGCTATGGCCATGGTCACCTGGTTCTATGGTGTCATGGCAGTGTGACACCATAGTAAGTGTCTCCAGAAAGGGGGGAGCAGTTGCCCCCTGCAGGTGGAAAGACAGGTCCAGTAGAGACCCCTTCTGGGGATTCCCTTCACTACTCCAGGAACCTGGGGTGGGGAGGAGTTGGGGAGACTGGAACTTCCCAGAGTTCATGGGGTGAGACTGACAGGGATCCTTTCGCTGAATCTCTTGATTCTGCTACATCCCAGCTCCCTAAGTCTCCCAAGGCTGCTGTGACCTGGGAAACATAGGTTCTGATGAATGTGCCTTTAATTCAGAAAGCCCAGCTCTCCTCCACTGTCCTCCCATTCCTCTCGCAAAAGTGATAATGCTTGTGGGGTCCCCACAGGAGTCAGAGCAAATGCCAGCAACACTAAAAGATGCTTTTCTTCTGCTGCTTAAGCCAACTAGGGATGGACAGCATCCATCAAGGAATACAACTCACAATAAGAGCGTTTTACAGCTTCGTTGTTATAATGAGCAACCTACTCACGTCAACCTGGACAGGCATCTTGCAAGACACGATACAATAAAAGCATTGGATATAAATATATTTCTGTTTCTACCTGTAACAAAATAAAACCCCAACCCCTCTGCCACAGCCCTTCAAGCTGCAGGCCAGTTATAACTCTATGTGTACACAGACAGACCCCACCCCCAACACACACAACATAAAAAAAGAGAATTATCTGAAGTGGGCAAGGTCATTGAGTGGTACTTCCAGCAAGTTTCTGGAGTCCAGTTCACATCCCACAGCTTCCCCCGGAGATGACAAAGTAAGTAATAGCTATAAAAACTTTAAGTGCCCATGCTGGTGTCTCCTGGGCACCGTGTAGAGGGAAACAGGCCCCTGATTGCTTCAAAATCTGTTTCGTACAAGCAGAGCTCCAAGGAGGTAGATCTTGAAGCAGCCTCACTGAGTGAGTCAGCTTGAAACACAAGTTTTCCTCATGGGGTCGTGCAAAAAGTACGGATCTTTTCTCTCAATTTGGATTCTCGGAATCACAACACTCACTATAAAGAACCAGAAAAAGGATGGGCGAAGTTAAGCCCAGCAAGGGACCAGGCATATGGAAGCGCTCATAGCGTTGTGCCTACGTTTCCACATACTAAGAGCTGTCCCCCTTACTACAGGGTAACAGGAAAGATGTGGTCTGTGGTTCTAGGAAACACAAGAAGTCAGAGAGGTCAGCAGTTCCTAACTGTGCCCAGAACAGTCATCTGCACCTTGTCTGTCGCCCTCCTGTGCTCCATCTCAAAACCCTTTGGTTTCCTTCTGAATCCAGGAACAAGTCTGTGGTTCTTCCTGAAGCAGCCCAGAGCTGATTTCAAAGGTCTGTTTGCTGAAGGATAGCCTCAGGAATCAGGGAGCAGTGGCTACCGCTCAACCTTTGGACGCCTCTTTTGTGGGTTTTGTCAGCAAGGCCGATTCTGTTGTCCCTGCTTTTCTGTCTCATTTCTCTGTTAAGGTCACTTTCAAGTACTTGCAGCTATTTCTGCCAGCTCCGGACCTGGGCCTAGAGCTGGCCAGGGTTGGAGAGGAACGAGGATGTACTGCTGCCTGTGTTGGCCTGGCCTCTCTAGGAACTCAGAACTCAGGGTTATTATGGCATTGGTGGTGGGGTTCCTTGGTTACTCTGGCCTTTTTATTTCTTCCGAGGAAAAATGTGTATTTCTAATTAAAGTAGAGAAAATTCTAGGAAATTTGCATTATCCAACCCTCTGTCCCACAAACCTTTAATGATGCTTTGAGATCATTTGACCATACCATCTGATCCGTGAGTAGCCTTGGAAGGGGGAAATTGTCCAATGCCCATAAGTTTCCTTTATTCTATAATTACAGACATTACTCTTGATGGACACTAGACAGTGGATACTATTCAGTGTTCCTTTATTTCCATGACTCTAAGACGATAGAAAGACCTTTCGATGGACCAAGAGCATTACGGTGCGTTTTGTCTCCACAAGGTCTTAAAAGTAGTTAATATGCAGGAAGTACTTGGTTATGACTTACCGAACATGTCAGCGCCTGAATGAACACTTAGTGTACGCAGCAGGCAGTAACGAAGCCACTGCATGTGAACAAAGGCACATCACATTCGTAATGTCAGGAGCCTGTTGCTCAGGCGTGCGGGAGGTCCCAGATAATTCTGTAGACGGGGCTGGGCGGCTGAGTCATGGGCATGATGACAGTCCCAGCCTAGGAGACAATGTGAATCAAAGGCCAGCATTAAGACAGGGATGGATTTGTGCACTGGGCCTGGATGTGAACCAATGACAAGAAAAGAGGAGATTACAGCAGGCAGGCGCTCACATGTGCGTGGGGGTAAGTAGTTCAAGAGAGTTCAAACAGAAATGGACCAAGGATGCTGAACATCAGAGAGGAATCGGAATGCATCATATTACCTGTGTGAGGGAAAGGGAACTAATGGATGGTTATAAGAACAGGAAATGAAAGAAAATTCTCATCAAAAGGATTCCATTCCTTCATGTACAATACAAAGACAAGTTAGACTCCCCCTGAGCACACGGCAGAGCCTCCTTTCTCTCCACACCTTAGCAACAGCTTTAGAAAACGCCGAGTGTTTCCCACTAACAGGCAGCTGCTGTAAGTGTTGAATTACAGGGACAAAGGGGGTCAGGAAAAGACCTGGAAATCTAAGCAAGGCGGGAACAAAGAAAGCACCATGCTATCTCTGGTTACTGACAGCTGTGTGTCCTGAAGCTCCACGTCACTGTGTAACATTACAGCTCTTCCATAACTCCACCAGGACACCTGGGTTTACCAAATTCCACCCTCACACACTGCCTGACTTCATGGACCTGTGTCCAATGGGGGACAGAGTGGAATATGACTGTCTCTGTACCTTATTACAAATAAGACACACACACACACACACTTCCAGGGAAATGAAATGTCACTACATTAACCAGCACAATTAATTGTATACCAGTATATAACTAGATTTCCTAGCTACCTAACAGAATTCTATAATCCCAGCCTCCAAATATTTATGAGGGAGATATTCATTCATAGCCTCTTCATGTGTCAATAGCTAGGTTGGGTAAATTTTTACTTTTATTACTGCCAATTTAGAAAAATATATTCTAATGTCACAGTTCTTTGTTAGCAGTGGTGTGCAAAATTTTAGGAGAATACAACAAATCTGGGAACTGTCTCACCAGCCGCCTTTTATGGATGAGCGGTAAGATTTTAGTGTAGTTCAAGTGTTTTTTTTTTTAAAGCGAAGGATAACCTTCAATTCTCTCTGAATTAATTATATCATTAGCCTGCTGTCATTAATGTTTTCATTACAGTGGCATATCATAGGTTTTATTTAATCCTCCTTAATGTCGGTTATTTTGTCAAATCAGCAGGAAATCTAATTTTTCCTTAACACACATACTTCACTCTTCTCTATCAATTGTATCATCAAACAATACCCAAATGTTTTCTATTAATTGTATTCAACACTTATGTTCTCTTATGAATGAAGTTTTACTTTGTATTGCTAGAATAACTTTTACATATTTTATCAACTAACTTTGTTTCATGTTTCCTATTTTATATATATATCACATATATAGATATAGTATGCGTGTATGTGTGTTTCTATGTGTGTGTGCCATGGTGTATGTATAGAGGTCACAGGACAACCAAGGTGAGTTGGTTCTATCCTTTTATGCAGGTTCTATCCTTCTATGACAAACCCAGGCTGTCAGACTTCATAGCAAGCATGTTTACCCACTTAGCCATCTTGTTAGCATGTTTCATTTGATATGAATATCTTATCCTTCTTTAATAAACAGACTTAAATATAACAAAAGAAGAAAACTTTTATGTACTCAAATCAGAAATCTATATTTCTCATTTGTTCTACTACAATGGTCATAGGCGATTTGATACACATAGGTGTGACTTTTTTTTAACTCAATGTGTGGATAACCCCTCTACATCT
This sequence comes from Alexandromys fortis, assembly GCF_014885135.2. Lineage (NCBI taxonomy): Eukaryota > Metazoa > Chordata > Mammalia > Rodentia > Cricetidae > Alexandromys > Alexandromys fortis. Next base: position 1,808,158 of record NW_026068040.1, on the reverse strand, counting down.
TCTTTGCACCTATGTTGTGTAAGTAGACAGGCAAGATCGCAACATCAAGACAAGACAAAATCCAAGTTGCTATGTGTATTTAAATATCCGAAATAGGAGAGGAAAACATAACTTACAAAATATCAAAGCAGCCTCAAGAGCAGTGGGGCTCACTTTCCCTCCATCAGCATCATAGAATAAGCACACAGTGCATTCTGCAAGCTAATTAATAATCTTGATAATAAGATCTTTGCTGTTGTCCTCTTAAACAGCTGGTTGTCACAACCTTGGCAGCAAATGTGTAGGAACAGGTGTAACAAAGATTTGTTTCACATAGGCAAGGACAGTCACTTGAGTGCCTCCCTTTTTGCAAAATATAGCTAGGTGTATAATATAATATAATATAATATAATATAATATAATATAATATAATATGTCCCCCTCTATCTAAAGCAAATATAACTCTAACTCAACTTCTTAGCTATATCCCTAAAGTGGTTATGACCACTACATTGCCACGCAGCACAAGAAGACTTGTGACAGAGAGCTACAGTAAAGTCACAGCATCCTTAAATGTTCTCATGGTTACAGTCATCTTATCTTTATATGTTTATGGGAATGCAGGTGATCTTATTATATAAAACTGAAAAGTTCCTCCTTTCGTATCTTCCTTCCTCTCTCCATATTTCCTGTATAAATTAGTCCCTAGTCAAGTCGTTAGGACAAGCAAGAATAGTTTCTAGGAGTTTAAAAGCAACGTCCGTTCATGGGGTAGACGGGACCATGGAGACATGACTATGTGTGGATTGTCAAGACTAAGAAATATGGCAAGACTGGCCATGAAGTGAGAGAATAGACTAGAAAAAAGCAGTCTGAGTATGAGGTAAAATTGAACATGTTAATGGTTGCCCAGAATCTGGTATCAAAGAGCAAGGAAGGCAAGAAAAACGTTAATACATGGCTCAGTACATATGGGAAGAAGGGAGCTTGTTGGTTCCCAGCCGCCCAGCTAGCTTAGACCCAAATTAAATCACTGCTTGGCCCATTAGCTCTAATTTCGTATTGGCTAACTCTTACATCTAAATTTAGCCCATTTCTATTAATCTGTGTATGGCCACGTGGCTGTAGCTTGCCAGTCGAAGATTTGGCATGTCTGAGTCTGGCAGTTCCATAGCTTCTCTCTGACTCCACCTTCTTTCTCCCAGCATTCCAGTTAGTTTTTCCCACCTAGTTCTGTTCTGCCCTTGCCATAGGCTCAAAGCAGTTCTTTATTCATTTACCAATAAAAGCAACACATAGAGAGAAGGACCTCCCACACCAAGTGCACATAGACAAGGGGCCAGGTGTGGGGCAAGTGCCTATGCCATGGGGTTAGAGGGTGGTGGCAGAGAATGAAGACTGGTCACATAAAGGGCAAAACTGATCCAATGAGTAGATAAACTGAAGTTTTGGTAGCCAGGGTCCCAGTTGTCTCAGCATAGAATTATGGTTGGGCAAGGAGACAACTGAAAGGAACAGAATAGTGCTCGATAGTGCTGAACTGGAATTAGAAGCACCGCGAACTCACACGTAGGAGATAAGATGCAGAGTGGGTATATGCGCACATATTCTTTTCTCTGTCCTGGGACCAGCAATACCCCAAAAGGAGTGAGTGCATGTATTGCCAAGATCTCGGTTTCTTGCTTCCATCTCAGGCTTGATTGAAGTTAGCATAGTTAAGTAAGGCCAAGAAAAGCCACACATAGACAGAATGAGCACAACACTACCTCTAGAATCCTACTCAAAACGGAGTAGCTGAGTTTAGCCATGAGGAAACACCAGATGGACTCAAACTGAAGGACATTTTATAAAACACTTTGTGGTTTTTCAAAAGACTGAAGTATGAATGAACATCCAGGAAAGACAGAGACAGTTCCAGTGTGAATGGACAAAACAACAAACAAACAAACAACACAAACAGGAAGCACCTCTTACAGGAGGTTCATGCCCAGGAAGCTCCTCGGTGTTCGGCTCGGCTCTCGGGATTTCCTGCCAGCAGCACAGTTCATGTTTAAATTGGTTTTCAGCTACATCCATGGTCACAGTGCGTGAACCCGAAGAGGGCCCTGGGTGGGCGGGGCCCATAAGCCTGACGAGCTTTGTGATAAATCAAGTCAGGTGTAGCACACACCTGTAACCCCAGCACGTGGGCAGGGCAGGCACTGGGATCAGTTTAATGGCAGCCTCGGATGCATAGCGAGTTCTAGCCAAAACAGGCCTCAAGTGGCTCTGACTCAAAAAAAAAGTAAAGAAATAAATGAACCTGTTTCTACCTGAAGTACACAGGCATAGTACACAGTCTTAGCAGTGAAAACACTAATTAAGCCTGTGTGTTTTTGCTATATAAACAGCATATTTACAGCAATATGCTCTGACTACTTTTTTTTTCAACTCTAAGAGCCATGCTGTGGGCACAGTTCACACATCTTCCCACTTACATGAAGGTGACTGGGTCGGCATCTCTGCAGTGGTGTTCGTGGTGCATCTCACGTACCAATCCCTAGTTCCTAAGTTGTTTCTACTATTTGGGTTTTCCATGATCACCTTGGGGATAACCGTGAGCTTGCTGAGTACCTGCATCCTTAAGTCCATGAGTTATTTCTCTCCTTCCTTCCTTAAGTTCTGGCCAGTAATGTAACCCACCTCTCTTTAGTTAGCTATCCCAAGTTCCATGCAACCAAATGACAGAAAGAAAATCATAGTGGGATAAGCCATGTGTATCTCAGAGTAGACCCAATTCAGGAAAGTACGATGAAATATCGTTGGCTGAAGGCATCGGGCAGCTTTTGTAACAAAGAGAAATGATGTTAACCGCATCTGGCAATATGTTATCAAAGCAGAAATCACGAAATTCAGAGTTGTATGGGTGCGCCTGAAAGGATTTGGTCTGAGTGGCTGGTACATATGGGGTAGTGAGAGGTTGCTGGAGGTCAGCGTACCAAGCCTTTTGATTGGCATGCCTAGCAGGTTAATTGTATTCTGCTGCTGTTGTCCCTGTAGATCAAAGTCGTGCTTAAGGAAGGGTTATGTGGAAACGGGGCTGAATGTGATGTGTGCAGAGATGAGGGAGCGGAAGCAGAGCTCATACGGTATCCAGGCAGCATTAAAGCTGGCCAATGGCAGGAGTAGCCGGCAGGTTGGCTAAGTGTTTCTCAGACTGATAATAAAGGTTCTGTGTCCTATTGAATATGCTAACTGATACGAGAAAACAACTTTAGATCACTGGTTGGTGACTTGAAGGCTTGGAGGCATTGTCATAGTGATAGTGAAGACCCTATTAGCTGACCTTACTGACACAATCATATGCCACAGAGCACATTGTCTTATTGCCTCCCAAGAGTGTTTTCCCCAGGTAACAAAGCTCCAAGTACACTGGAAATGACACTGACCAGCCTTTTTGTAATATGAGCAGAAATCTTGCGGAGATATTAAGAAAGTATTAAAACGTTGGGAAGGATGTGGGAAGGGAGGAGCCCCTACTCTGTGCTGGTGCTGTGTGAACTGGTGGAAATCAGTGGGAAGTGTGAAGACTTCTCACAGCATGTCTTACTTTGGTTACTATTGCTGTGGTGAAACACCATGACCAAAGTAAACTGAGGAGGAGAGGGCTTAGTTGGAGTACACCTCTGCCTTATAGTTCATTGTTGAAGGAAGTCAGGACAGGAACTAAACAGGGCAGGACCTGGAGGCAGGAGCTGATGCAGATGCCATGGAGGAGTGGTCTTTACTGACTTGCTCCTCATGGCTTGCTCAGTCTACCTTCTTATAGAATCCAGGACCACCAGCCCAGGAATGGCACCACCCACAATGGGCTGGGCCCACTCCCATCAATTGCTAATTAAGGCTTGCCTAGAGCCTGATCTAATGAAGGCATTTTCTCAACTGAGGTTCCGTCCTTTCAGATGACTTTAGCTTGTGTCAAGGTGACAGAAAACTAGCCAGCACACAGAACTAAAAGTGGGACTTCCGCATGGCCCAGCTAGGTCACTTCTGCTTACAGACCCAAACAACACTAAGCCAACATTCCACAGTGAAATCTGCATGTGATGTGCATTGCTTCAATATCCACAATAGAAAAGAAATAGAAATATCCTAGACAGCCACCCACAGATAGCTAGAAAAACATGTGGTTCATATGCACAATGGAATTTTATTTAGCCATAAAGAGGAATGAAATCATGACATTTGCAGGAAAATGGAAAGAACTCAGGTCATTATGTGGGAGCTAAGCCAAAAGTTTTCTCTTATGTGCAGACCCTACAGCATGGCGCTGTGTGTCAGTGTGCGAACAGGTAATAAAACCAGAAAGGGGCATGGGAGGGGAATGGTGGATTAGCGTGGGGGAAAGTAACTGTAGAGTATATGTGACAGGAAAGCGGGGAGTAGGGATGCTTGAGAGGGGAGGAGACCAGCAAACGGCAGGCAGGGGCCTGGGGGACAGGGCAGGGGCCTGGGGGACAGGGCAAGGGGCCTGGGGGACAGGGCAAGGGGCCTGGGGGACAGGGCAAGGGGCCTGGAGGAAGATACCTACCACAAAAAGCATATACAGAAATGCCATAACAAACCATGTTTCTTTGCATGCCAATTAATAAACTAACAAAATGGAAAGCAATAAAGGTTTTAAAGATGTAAAGAGAGGCAGGGTTTGCATCCTTGGTCCTGCTTTCTAACGCTGCTGGCTAGAATTCAGCTGCAATGGTCAGGTGGGACTGTGGTAGGAAAGGCAGGTGCGAGGGACAGAGAGATTGGCGTGGACATGGCTTCCTCTTTTCTTCCCGGAGCTCGTACCTGCTCCTCTGGCTTGTCTGCCTCTGGATTTCTCTGCACATTTGAATTTGATTCGGAGCTTTATACATACTAATCAAATCTAATCATCATCAAATCAACTGTCTCTTCTTTTAGCAGAACCCTGGCTCTACTCAGACACGCACCTTTGTCGAGGCAACTCTGTGTTGCCAGGCAGTCAGACTTGGCACAGTGGGCCTTCCATTTTCTAGGATGTCATTTTGGAAAGTACATGTGATACAATTCCAGTCAATGGCTGAGAGGAGGAAGCTCGGGAGAAGCTTTACTCTGTGGATGGGAAGAGACCCAGGGAAAGAAACAGCCCCTACCTTCTTCTAGAAGGACACTGTGGTCCCTGGCACTTGCATAGCTGCTTAGCCACTAGCATGCGGTTCAAGCCATGGATTGAAAATAGCAAGAAGCATAAGGAGAAAGAAGCTGCGATCCTGCTTGATACCCTTTGCCTTCTGAACTGACTAATCAAGGGGCTGGACTATTTCCCAAATGCTCATTCTATAAAATAACGCATTTTGCTTACTGTTCAAACTGATTGAGTTTCATGTTAGAATTAAAACATCTCACTGATAGTTTGCTGATTTCCAAAATAAAGAGAGAGTTTAGGGGTAGATGACACTTTGAGGAGAGTTTTATTTTAAAGATGTTGACATAGATTATTGCTGTCAGGAATAGCAGGAAACTTGAAATGGAGCTGACAGAACACTGCAGCCAGAGGGATAGAGTTGGACCATGGTTTAGAGCAGTTGGGGAGCATATGAAAAAGGAATGGATGCCTGGAAAACTGTTTTACACATGGTGAGAACAAAAGAAAGACCGGAGGAAGGGACAGCGAGAGAGCAGGCAGAGGCAAGGGGGGACGTCAACTAAGGGTGGTGGTTTCAGAAAACAAGAGGGGGAATTGGAAGGAGAAATTGCCACCAAGGAAGGGCTGTTTGTCAGGTGTGGACTTCACTCATGCTTTTTGGTGCTGGAGTCTTAATAAAGGGCAAGACTGGGAACTTTCTATAGTATATGGGGACTGGGGACTGGGCAGAGTGGGTGCTTTAGCTAGCTCTGTGCTTCCCAATCCTTAAAGCCACTAGCTTTATTTAAAAACAAAAAACAAAAAAACAAGAAGTTAGAGAAGTGAGTATGTGGTGAAGAGCACTGTCTGATCTTCCAGAGGACCCAGATTCAGGTCCCAGCACCCACATGACTTGTGTCTCTGGTTCCAGGGGATCTGATGCCCTGTCTGGCCTCTTCAGGTTGTGTGCAGATGCTATCAGACAATATATCAATACAGATAAAATAAAAATAAATAAAATTTCCAGGGAAAGAAAAAAAAAACAAAAAACAGAAATATAGTACTTTAGAGGTCTCTATTCTAAACAAAGCCACAAGTAACTGGTGTGCACTGTGCACCTGAAGGAACTAGGAGTCCTTTTCATTGTTTATGAAAGGAGGGGAAAGGGATGGTAACCAGGAGCCAGGCAGAGATGGAGGACAACCCTGGGGTGGAAATCACCCAGCCTGATGGAAAGGAATGGGCAGCTACAGATAATAAGTGATAATAAGTGGTCATGTTTATGGTATACGGTGTGGATGAGTGCATTGGTAGCAAACACTGAATAATTCTCCAAGAGAGAAAAGAGCTAGACAGACAATCAAGTGACCTTGTTCACTTGAGTTACTATAACAAAACCCCACAGACTATGCGGAGTATAAACTGCAGCAATTTGTTTTATAGATTTCTGGAAGCCGACACAAGATTAAGGTGCCAGCAAATGTGATGTCTGTTGAAGGCACATTTCTTGATTCATAGATGCTTCCCTTTTGCTGAGTCCTACCATGGTAGAAGGGATTTAGAAAGAATCCGCAGGACCTCCTTAAGAAGGTCAGTAATCCTAACTCTGAAGTCAAGGTCTCAAGATCTGCTCACTTTCTCCACTGGCCCACCTCCTGGGACCCTCACTCTACAGGTAAAGATTTGTTATGGGTTAACATTTCGACCATAGCAGAGGGGTAAAGTTATCCGCCCCTGAAAACCTCTAGCTCGGCTTAATGCTTCTCCATACCCTTCTCCTCCTGTCTTTGGAAACCCTTACCATGATTCTTAAATAGTCTTTCTAATTTCTCATCCTCAATAAATGAGCGAATAAAGGTGGAAATGAACAGTTAACAGGTTTTTATTAAATATAGAACAACTTGAATCAATTCAATCAAAAGATTAAGGATATTGATTATTTCTGAGGGTTATGAATTTCTGACTTTTGAAGATTTCAAGCAGAGATGGGAAAACAGCCCTGACAAATGTTGCAGTCAGACCAAAGCATGGTTTATAACCCAGTGAGTTCACCATGCTTTCCAGCTCTGCAATTCTAGGGCGCTGAGTCTAATAGGGATGGATGACCCTTCATGGGAATACAGAAAAAACAAGTGGAAGGCAGAGCTGAGAAAAAGTGGGGATCCATGACAACATGAGACTCCTAGGGAAACACAAAAAGAGAAGGCAAGAGAGCATTCAAAGAAGGCTGTGAGTTTTGTTGTGTGATGGCTCACACTTTTCTCTGAGCTAAAGTCTAGAACACATTCCAAGTTGAAATATGAGACCAACTCAGGTTGTCTGTATGTAAGGTTTGTACCGAATGGAATTTTTTCTATTTATCACGGAGGTTAATCCTGTGTGAATAAATTATTGTGTGTGGCGTGAAAATGATGATCAAATGCTTACTTTAGACTTCCGGCTTTCCATCAGCAGAAATGGGTGAGAACAATTCTCAACAAGCATTGTACTCAAATGTGGCAGAGACTAGAAATTACTGGGTGGGAGGCGGCGAACAAGTAAAGGAATCTATTTGGTGACTAATAATAATCAATGCACTGCTTTTTCTCCCATGAGTGAAGTATGTATGTTGATTGTTGTAAATAGCAGACTAAATGCCACTAATAAAAAAAAAAAAGAACAGACAAAAGAGGTGCTCTATTCATTGTGGAAGAAAAAATTGTTGAGATCTACTAATTATATTAATTAACTGAAATGAATAATGTATCAGGAAAAGAGGCTGATTGATATCAGTAGTAATGAACTTCAATCACGGAACAAGCTTTTCAAGACACATGTTGGATTTCACAGTCTAGCCACATCCTTCCCTGTGGCTATCAATTCTCAGTTCATAACGGGAAGGCAAGTGTGGGTGGACAAGTGACTTGTGACAGGTCACAATGGCTGACAGAATCTGAGCTCAAAAAAAATTCAATGACTGTCCTATGTAATCCTTCAAGTGTCAATTTGTATCTCAAGCTATTTTCCGAAAGAATTATACCATACCACTGGAAGAATATCAAGCAATAGCTAAAATAGGACTGATGGAAATGCTGGAAAGGACTCACTGACTGACTGATGGAGCCAGTTTCCAGGTGGAGGGACTTGTTGAAGTAGGGCTGGAGGCACTTGGTTCAACTTGTCACTCATCATGAATGGTGTGTAGCACAAGTGTGTGATGGGCGCAGGTTGCCTCAATCTACTTATGCACCCGTGCTTGACTTTACAGCAAAGGACCTCTGTGGTATTCCTGGGATATGTTTCAAACCCTGTAACATCCATTTCTATCACCATAGGTTTCAATCATCACCAAAGGGATTCCCATGGAGTACATGGTTGAACTCTAGAGGCAGCAGATGAGTCACTTTGAAGAAGGCTGTGGTTTGAATGAGAATGTCACCCACAGGCTCACATGTTTGCATACTTGACCCCCGGTGTGCCCTGTTGGAAAAGATGTGTCCCTAAGGGTGGGCTTTGAGGTGTCAAAAGACTTATGTCATTCCGAGTGTCTCTCTCTGCCTCATGGTTGTGTATCAAGATGTGAACTCCCAGCTGTTCCTTTGCTCCACCATCATAGACTCCAACCCTCTGAAATTAAAATTAAAGCCAAATTAAATGTTTTCTTTTACAGGCCATCATAGTCATAGTGTTGTACCACAGCAATATGAAGGAGTCACATTAGTCAGGATAAATACGGTTCCAAATTTTGTAGGTAGAACAGAAAAAAAAAGCTTCCCTGTTTCTGAAATTAGTTGAAGCATACATGACCCAGCAATAGGAAGCAGATGGGGGTTTCAGATATCGTTTGTCATTTGGAGAAGACAGGTCTTTTGTCACATCAAAGAGTGGATTCAACACAGAAGTGAGGGCACACTGTTTGAAGAGTAATTTGAACAGGAGGAGTAGAAAGCACAAACCAAAATCACAAACCCAGAAAACACCATAGGTGGAGGATGAATTTGGAAGATATGAAAGAAAAGGTTTGCCCTTCATTTCTTCTATTGGGCTTCTTTGATCTTCTTAGACTGGGTTAAATGCTCTTTAGTAAACACTCTACACCAGTCCCTATAGTCTATATGGTCTATATAGTCCTTCTTCCATCTGATGATTTCCCCATTATTTTCAAATTTTCTAAGAGAAGGAACTTGGTCAGTCATGCACACTTTCCTCACCAATCACCCCTCAAAAGCTCTGGTGTTAGAGCTGGAGAGGAGGCTCGTGGTTACAAGAATAGTAATACTCTTGTAATAGTAGTAATATTATTCTTTGTAAAGGATATGAGTTCTCATAATTGCTGGCAACTTTGGCTCCAGGGACTCCAACATTCTCCTCTAGTCTCTTAGACACCTATACACATGTGCCATGCACTCATGCAGATACACACACACACAAAAAAAAAATAATAAGAAAGGTTGTGGCTACTGTGAGCATTCAATATATTTATTAAATAAATGACCGACTCGATGGACATTGGGCGGCTACTGGTGGTCTCTCATTTGAGGATTGTGATTTAGAAGCATTGAGTGTCAAGAAGAATAGAACACCTTAACAACCGAATCCAAGCATGTCTTTCCCTTAACTGTACCAGGTGCTCGGCAGTGTGGTAACTTACCTGGATCCAAGCCACTGGTACCTGTGCATAGCTTTTAAGTGACTGACTGTGAGATTTAAAGGAATAAGAGAAAGCTGCCAGGTATACTCCTCCCATCTCCTCTGCACGAGGAACTTTATTATGTTAAAACCAGAGGAGTGTTTGGTCTTCAGAAGGCTACACGATCTGAGTAAAGCAGAGTGAGAATACAGCACAGCTCCCCAGATGTCTATCCGAGGGATGCACGTATTACAGCTTCATGTGATTCTTTAGAAAGATTCTTTTCACTGGATTATTTTTAAGGATGTGTCCAGGTTGCGCCTGGACAGTATTAGCTCCAAGTGACCTGTGAAGGTAGTTACCATGTAAACAGAAGGAATGAGACGATGGCTTCGAGAGGTTTTGTAAGAAGCAAGTGTATTCTTTTGACATCACATTCAGAAGACAGGCTTGAGGAATAAAATGGGTGAAGCTTCCCATTCCTGGATGTCCTTGTAAGTTTGAGTCAAGATGGGTGCTGCTTCGGTCCAATACCCTTACCCAACAATAACCGTGGAGATTTCTGTCGAAACAAGGCCGTGAAATGTCAACTCCACTGGAATTGGAAGAGGAGAAGGAGGAATGGGAGATTGCAGAGTGAGACAAAGTGCCAGTGAGGGGCAGAGATGTTTTTGGTAGTTGTGTCCAGATAGCATCTCTCTGTTCTCATTTAGTAGCAGAATTCTGAGTTTTAGCCAAGCACATTATTATGCAACTAAAAATAAATTTCCCAGTGTTGTGCGTGCAATGCTATTTCTCCAGAAACATGAACAATTGTGTACTCACCCTAAATAGGGAGCCAAGGAAAGACCGGCATTAAGTTTACCACCAAAGCCCAACTTGCTGTGGAAAAATGCATGAAGACAACGCTTATATCTCTCTCTATTGGGTATTTGTTGATCATCTTCTTTGCTCTTGGCATCATATTCCACCATTTGACCATCATTATCATTTAATATTGTTCTTTAGGTGATGAGAGCAGCGAATACTTAGACATGCAATGAATGTCAAATTATAATTTCTAATAAAAGACAAATGCCTTCTGAATATTAATAAATCAATTTAAGTTGTTAGATCTTTAACCTTCAGTCCTATCAGGGTTGCAAAACTAATCAAACACCGTGTGAGACTAGCTCTGAATCAGCCATACCTAGAAGGACATTCTTCACAAGAGGCAAGGAAATGGGTGAAGGGAAAAAGACCCTTCGAGAAGCTGTGGGAAATGGAACTTTAGTAGAATAAATTGATGTATAATGTTTTATTTATGTCAAGGCTGAGCATAGTAGATGTTCAAGGAGAAAGTAGAGCACATTTTCAGCCATGATTATGTTTAATATATAATATTAAAAAAATCTCAAAATAGGTATTCATTCAGAAAATAATCAAGAGATAACACTAATACCATGTTGGTGTACCTCGTCCTGGTTTTTATGTGTGTGTTATGATTCTCTTCTTTATTTATCTCATAAAATTTTATACCCCTCTTCCACTGACCATACATCATAAGCACGTTCTCATTTTATTATATGAACTGTCAAGACCTGATTTAAGGTTTACACGATACTCTATTAAGAGAAAATACTGATAGTTAATTTTCATCAGTGCTGTGTGCCAGACACTGCTTATTCAGTGCACCATCGCCACATCATGCTAACACTCCAGGCAATTACTATGCTCTCTTACAACGGTGGCTCTCACCCTTCCTAATTCTGAGACCCCCCAACCATAAAATAATTTCATTGCTACTTCATAACTGTAATTTTGCTTCTGCTGTGAATCATAATGTAAATGTCTATGCTTTATGATGGTCTTAGATTCCTGTGAGAAAGTCATTTGACCCCCAAGGGGGTCACAACCCATAGGTTGAGAACCACCACTTCGGACTTGCTCAAGCCTGGAAAGGGAAGAAATGGAAGACTCAGATTTAAATGTAACCAGAGTCTGTATTCTTAGCTACTATGTCAGCCATAGGGTTTCTCTTATTGCAGGAGTTTATCAAACTGTATTCTATCACTCTCCCCATGCTGTTTCCAGATAGCTTAGTCGATTATGATTGCTTGAAGAAGACATAGTCACTCCTGGTGTATTTTCTTGGAACTCTTTGAGTTCCCACTACACATTTTTATAATGCATTTAGCATTATGGCAAACCTCCAGCCCCCCCCCCCGCCTTGCAGTGCTATGCAGCTCCGTAGCCTGCTTTCCTGTTTTCTTGCATCCTCCCCAGAATAACTCTCTAAAACAATAAGGTCAATGCCTTTCTTGTTTTCCATCCACCTGACAATGTTTTGTTGAAACTCACAAGTGGTAGAGGCCTTGATTTCCAGATTTCAGTCCTTGGAGAAAATCAGAGAAGGACTCTTCTCATCAGAGCCTTGCTTGTTACCATGGACGCCGATAAGTGGACTGGCACTGGGCGCTGTGAGGACATGGGGGCTGTGATACTCACAAGAAGCCCAAGCTTTTGAAATTTTTATATTTTTTGTTTTGTTCTTGTTTTTCTGTAGCTTTGGGAAATTTCCCATTTTTCAGTACATCTGAGCTTGACTTTAATATATAGTATGAAATAAGTCTCTGACTTTTGTGTGAATGTTCTTTCAAAGCAACAACCTATTGGCCCAGTTATTTTAAATGCTATGTTTTCATCTGCTAAATTTTGTGCTTATACGTGCATCCATGTTTGAGTCCATCACACACACACACACATGCACACACACACACACACGCACACACACACATGCACACGCACACACGCACACACACATGCACACACACACGCACACACACATGCACACACACGCACACACACACACGCACACGCGCACACACACACATATTTTTCTATTAGTCTTTTCCACTCTCAGTCTTGTGCCGCTTTCTAGTTGTTTTCAATATTAGAGTTTTGAAATATTTTAATATCAGGTCATACTGTTTTATCACTATCTGTGAAAGCAATCAATTTATTGCTTCTCATCTCCAAATTCACTCTTCATCAAGTGCTTAGGGAAAAGAGAGTTGTGTCTTTTAACTTTGTTTTGTTGGTTGGTTTCTTCCCCCAGACAGAATTTCTCTGTATAGACCGAGCTGTCCTGGAACTCACTCTGTAGACCAAACTGGCCTCAAACTCAGAGGTCCACCTGTCTCTGCCTCCCACATACTGAGATTAAAGATATGTGCCACCACTGCCCAGCTCCTTTACCGTTGTTGGGTAGAGAATGCTGCAGTGACCTTGTAAAAGAGTCTCCAATGCTTTGCTCGTGTTATGCACGGTGGGCTGCAGCTCTCAGGAGCTGAGGATTTTTTCCAGCAGTGTGGAATTCTGAGGCTCCATCGCGTGGTTTCTCCAGAGTGGACTGTAGTTATGTTTCAGTGGGATCTGACCGGGGAGAAAGGAAGAGGAAGTTCTTTCTGCTAGGAGACCCAGATCTGTGGCTTAGTGTGTGTGTGTGTGAGTTTTTCATATTCTCCTCTCTTCTTACTGGGTAGTCCTTTCTTCTCTATCTTCTGCTCATAGTTTGCCTCGACATCTAGTCTCTGTGTTGGTTGGTTAAGGCTTCCTCAAAGGTTGCTGAATAGCCTTGAAAGTCACTTAAGATCACCTCTTCTGTATTTTAGTGACTGAAGAGTCCAAGAGAGTACCCTTCTTAAAGAGGAAGGGAACAGACTAAATATATACACACAAATTAGGGGGTGTGAAGGTTCTTTTTTTGGTTTGTTTGTTTTTCGAGACAGGGTTTCTCTGTAGCTTTGGTGCCTGTCCCGGAACTAGCTCTTGTAGACCAGGCTGGCCTCAAACTCCCAGAGATCCACCTGCCTCTGCCTCCCGAGTGCTGGGATTAAAGGCATGCGCCACCACCGCCCGGCATTGAAGGTTCTTGATGAACATACAAGATTTAAAAAAATGCTGTGACTATTTTTGGAACAGAATTTTCTTGAACACCAAATAATATCAGATGAAAAGCAGATATGTTGAGGTATAATAAAGAATGAGGTATAAAACAATAAAAAAATAAAACAAAGCAAGACTGAGGTGGTGGTAGAATGAGGAAGATTAAGTTTTATTTTTATTATAATCACAGTTATAAACTTAGTGAGGTGGAAATACTGATTTAAATTAAGTGATTAAATGATTGCTAAGACACAAATTCTTGGAGCCGGAGTAACTACCCATGTGCTGAACAAATGACCATGCTAGATTTCAGGTGCTGTTCTAGAACGTGATGGGCAATATTAAATCACACACTGTGTTACCATTTCAGTTTCCGTAAGATTCCTCAATAACTGCCGTGTATCTGAACAGAGAATCCCCAAAAGGAGAAATAAAACCGGCCAATAAACATTTTAAGCATTGTTTGACCCCATTAGCCACCAGATAGATGTAAATGGAAACTACTCTGAGGTTCTATCTCACTCCAGTAAGAATGGCTATCATCAATAATTAGGTGTATGGGACATGACGAAGTATGTCTTTAACCCCAGTACTCCCCAAACAACAGCGGGTGGATCTCTGTGCGTCTGAGGACAGCAAGGTTTATACAGCAAGTTCCAGAACAACCAGAGCTACAGTGAGACCTTGTCCAAAAATAACTTTTTAAGCAGAACAGAGACAACAGATGCAAGTGAGAATGTGAGGAAAGAGGAACTGCGTCCCCTGTAGGTGGGAGTGCAGAATGGCTTAGGTACTTAGGTCATTATTGTGGGTGTCACTCAAAGTCTCAACTATTCTCCTCCTGGACATAGAACCAACAAGTCCTCTATCCTGCTCTATTCTAAAGATGCTTGTTCATCTATACTCATTGCTGCTCCAGTCACAAAATCTAGGAACTGGAATAAGTGGAAATAGCCAAGAACTGATTATTGGAAATGAAACATACTGCATTTATACAATAAAGTTTTATCTATGTGGAACAAAAAATGAAATTATGAAATTTGTAACTGAATAGAACTATATTAAGTGGGAGTCACAAAATGAACACCACACGTTCTCCTTTACATATGAATACTAGCCTTATATCTCTAATCTTGTGTTCAACTTGGAGTACCTGTAGAAAAGAATAAAGAGCCCACTGGGGGGAGTGTGGAAGTTTGAAAGGAAATGCCACCATATGGAGAGGCAGTATTGGCTTTGTTGAAGGAAGTGTGCACCACTGTGGGGGTGAGCTTTGAGGCCTCTTATACTCAAGCTATGCCTGGTGACACAGTTCACTTCCTGTTGTCTGCAGACCAAGATGTGGACTCTCAGCTCCTTCTCCAGCACCATGTCTGCCTGCACGCCACCATGTTCCGCCATGAGGATAATGGATAAACCTCTGAAACTAAAAACCAGCCTAACTAAATGCTTTCTTTAAAAGAGTTGCTGTGCTCATGGTGCCTCTTCACAGCAATAGAAACCCTGACTAAGACAAGAGGGAGGTGCTTCAAGGGAAGGGAATAGCAGAGCATGGGTAATATGAAAGAAAGTAGAGAGACGGGATTCTGGGGATCAAAAGGTGTAATTAGGGAGGAGCAGAGGATAGAACAAATGAATCGGTTTAGCTAAATAGATATAGCACCAACCTGCCTATAAACATTTCTGTTTATACCCATAGTCACATGCTACTCTCATCCTCAAACAGAGAAGTCTCTTTCCAGTGAGTGGTGATCAATACAGAGACACATGGGCATGCACAGTGCTGAGAATACACGTGAATATTCAGACTTAAATAAGACATTTATACCATCACTATTGCTCAGTGAACACTGCTGAAGAAGGGATGAAGGACGTAAGAACTCAGTGATAGGCAGAAAGGTTGCATAATATTCTGGGGAAGACACAGCCATTTAAGTCATGATTTCACAATAGCATAAAGGCTGAGGGTGGCTACACTGGGTCTTGCACTAGAATGGGCCTATCAATAGCCAGGCATGGGTGAAGCAGTAACTCAGTGCCCCTCCATTGCTGAACTATTGTTATGGATAGATTCAGGGATGGGAAAATTATTGCCTTCAACTGTGAACCCACTGATAACATCTTTAGGTTCTAATGGATAGTTCTAATACTCAGGTGGCCCTACTTCAGCTAAATGTCTAACAAAACAAACCCAAAAGCTAAACATCTGAGAAAGAAACTGGTAGGGATTAAGGCGAATCAGTAATGGGTATGGAGGGATCTAAGAAAGAGAAAATACTCAGAATGCATTCTATGCCTGTATGAGATTATCAAATAACAAAATTAATAAAAATTAATATGGTGAATAACTGTAGATGACACCAGATGTCAATCTGTTGGCTTCACACACACACATGATTTTACACACATGAGTACATACACATATGTATGTCAAACATATATAGCAAAAAAAAACCCTGGAGAATAATGATCAATAGGAGGGATAATGAAGAATGTCTTTAGGGTTTCTATTGCTGTAATAAAAGACCATGACCCAAAGCAACATGGGGAGAAAAGTGTTTCTTTCAGTTTACATGTTTGATCATAGTCAGTCATGAAGAGAAGTCAGGGCAATAATTCAAGGCAGGAATCTGGAGGCAGGAACTAAAGCAGAAGCCATGGAAAAACACTACGTACTGGTTATTCCCCATGGCCTCCTCAGCCTGCATTCATATACAGCTCAGGACCACCTGTTCAGGAGTGGTCCACTCAGGTGTGAGCTGTGCCCATCCTTATTGGTCAGTAGCTAAGCCCATATATATAAAAATGACCCACACTCTTGCCCACAGGTCAGTCTGGGGGGCATTTCCTCAAATGAGTTTCCCTCTTTTCAGATGACTGCAGCTAATGTCGGGCTGGCATTACAAGGAGCCAGCACAAATGCCTTTGTCTTTCCACTGCTTGAAACGAGAAGGCTGTGTGCAGCCATTACTGAAATTGGTACTTAGTTCACGTTGTAACTTTGAGCAAGTGCCTGCCTGGTCATATTTGTTAGGATGTTATTTTTATCTTAAATCAGATCAAAATGCTTTTTAGCATTCGTGAAGGTTGTTATCATTCTTTAACCTTTCAATGTGGATATTTTGTGTTAGTAGATTTCTTAACATAAAATTACATTTGCAATAAGCTTGATTTGGTCTCGATATCTTTTCTTGTACTGAATTCAATCAGATAGTAATAACCCTCTGCATACAGATCTTGAAGCATCCCATGTATTTTAACATAGAGTGTTCTCATTATTTCTATAATAACATTATTTTCTTTTCCCAAAATTATTTTGGAGAGGTTCTAAAGTTATTAGTTATTATCAAGCAGTGATGATGCTTTTAAATTCTACCACTACAATTTAGGTGTCAAGAGAATATACTTTTTGAAAAGGAAAGAAAAGCTGTACTTATTTCAGAGTGCTAGTCATGGTAGACAGGGTTAACTGTGTTAACCAGCTAGCGCTAAGATCTTGATGATTTTACATAACACACTAATTCCTGCTCTCAGTAAGTATTGAATGCAGTTTGAGAAAAATCTCCCCAGGATTCAGGTTAAAGGAATGTCCATACTTCCTTGATACTGCTGCCTCAACTTGCATTGGGACTACTCTGTATCACCAAGAAAGTGAATGAGGAATTCACTCTTTGAAGCTCTGAACCCAAAGTAAAGCATGTCGGTTCCATTCATAGCCCATCTATTGGAGACAGTCGCACAGTCCTGCCTAACTACAAGACTGTGTGACCCAGTAAAGGAAAAACCACAGGATAGTAAAGATCTGAATAAAATACTAGAAACCATATTAGAACTAGTTTAGAGTATAACCCTAATACTATAATGAGCTTATGTTAGACACTAGCTGAACATTTACAGAAAGCTTTGTTAAAGGTGAGGAAATCTCTAAAATAATCAATGTGAATATGGAGAAATTTACTTGTGGAACTGAAACAATTCTCTACCACAAATTGGTGCACCAATGTGGGGCACTAACTCCATGTAAAACCTGAGAAAGCTTAAAAAGGAATCCTAGACACAAAAGAACAGAGCTAAGCATGGTCTGGGAGTGGCATTTTCTTGGGTGGAAAAGGGGTTTTTCTTTTGTTTCCACAAAGGATGAGAATCTGTGGAATCCTCCCAGATAAATGTGGTTTGATGGACCAAGATCCCCTGAAAAGTCGCCTTGAATACCCCTCAAAATTACTTTACTCAATAAACAGCAGAAAGCAGTTTGGAGAGAACTATGCCCATATCCCTAAATAATTGTTTATAAATGTTTACATTTAAATGGGGATATGCTATAGAAATTTGCATTGATATGGATCTTGATTTATGGATATAAATTTAAGGTCAATTTTGTATTTCTGATCATGATTAAGGTATTGTGTTTGTTCAACTCATTTAAAATGTAATATATAATTAAGAAACATAGATTAATAGATAATCATCAATAACAGTCAAGCTTGTTGTCATGTTAGTTAGATTTTCTATCTCTATGTATAGAGATATATTTCAATTAGATAGGTATTCTTCAAGACCTACAGAATATGGTATTTAAATGTTTTAAGAAGTTAGAACTTTTCATGTCAGTGAGACACATCTGTTCCTGGCAATACCAATCTACTTCAAGAGAAAGATAGGCATCAAGGGGGCTCCTCATGGAGTTTGTTAGCCATTTGGGCAAGAAACTGCTCTTGCCTGGACTGCTTGATGGTATGCTGTGTGAACTGAACATGCAGGACCCACAGAAGAATGACTGCTGAACTTGCCTAAAGGTGAGACCATCCTTCAGGGTTTCTGCTTCATGAAAGAGTCTGCCAGACATTCTGCAGGACACAGAAGAAGGTGACTGACAAACTGCCAATATAGGCGGAACTGTCTTTGAAGTTTACTGCTTTGTGGAAAAGTCTGCTGGATACTATGGGCCTGTAGGCTGAAGATAGATGCCCAATGGTACAGAAGAGTTTAGGTGATTGTCCAGGCAGAGATGTTTCTGTCAATTCTAGAGTTTTGGAAGTTGCTTGCAATGCACTTCCTCTTTTCTTAGGTAATGTCATATCCTTCTGGAGTCTTTGATGGAGTTGAAGAATAGATAGTAATAATATAATTTTCCTTAGTTATGATAAAAGATAAAATAGATATAAATATTATAACTGTAATTCTTGCTTGATACCTGTTTTGTTATATGTAATTTTTCTGTGTTAAAGTTAAAACCTTCCTTATTATTTAAACAGAAAAGGGGAGGTGATGTGGGATTCCCCTCTGTATGCTGTGAATACCATTGGTGAATAAAGAAACTGCCATGGCCTATTGATAGGGCAGAACTTAGGTAGGCAGGGAAAACTAAACAGAATGCACGGAGAAAGAAGGTGGAGTCAATTGAGAAGCCAGAGGCAGACATGCTGAAACTTTGCTGGTAGGCTACGACCTCATGGTGATGCACAGATTAATGGAGATGGGCTAAATTAAGATGTAAGAGTTAACAAATAAGCAACTAGAGCTAATGGGCCAAGCAGTGATTAAAATAATATAGTTTCTGTGTGATTATTTTGGGGCTGAGTAGCCGGGAAATGAACAAGCAACCCTCTCACTACAGATAATTGAAAATAAAAAATTAAACCACAAAGCTGAAAGAATGGAGTGAAAGATGCAGAACTGTTCTTTTCTGTGAAAGAACCCAACAAGTGGACAAATACATGGGGAAAAAAGCATTTTAAATATTGAACCACAGAGAGCTAAAGATGGTGATCCATGAAAAACAGATGGAGACTGCTATAGTTACAGCTACCCACTGGCTACTGCCTGGAGAGAATTTCCAAAATGTAGTTCAAGGGAAAACATATCAAACATGGTATAGGGAAACATAGGTGAGGATTTGGGAGAATCCTCATTAAAACCTACAGTGTTCCTAAAAGCCAAGTTCCAGAGAGGAGAGATCAGTCCAGAGACTGATCTGGGCATGTCTGCAGTGATTTCTTCTCCAAATATTCTGCAGATTATAGACCAGCACATGTTCATGCAGAACTTCCCTGACGCTGAAGAAACATTCCGAAGGACTAGAGACTGGCGTGCACTTGGCTGGGATGGTGGCATCTCACCAGCCAGAATGGGAATCCTTATGTAAGTCAAGGACAGAGCATTCAGAAGGGTGTGTTTGCATAAGGAATAGCTGGGCCCAGACTAACTGTGGCTTTGCTGCTACCTAAGACATTTCAAAAGACAAGACCCAAATTGCCAAATTTTTCCCAAGCATCTTAGCTGTATCCTATAAGGCTCAGAAAATTATTATAAGTATACAAAAATATCTAGCTTCCAACAAGGTGAAATTCACAATGTTTAGCATGCGGGAAGGGGGGAAGAATTGTCAGACAAGAAAATGAAATGACAGGAGGAGGGAGGGAGTGAAGGAAGAGACCTCCACCAAAACAGCCATGACTGACTTCAGCATTGGCTTGGAGAAACAGTGGATCTCTGTGTTAACTAAGATCTGCCTTTAAAAGGAGGGAGAGAGAAAAGAGACAGGTGAAAGAGGCAAACAGCATTGCATGCTGTCGAAGCTATGACTAATACACGTCTCAAGTGTCTAGTCCAAGGTGGTGCATGCATAGATAATTAAACTAGTAATGTATATATTTGTAAAACTGGATCAGAGTAGAAAAACATGGTTAAAAAACATGTTTTATTAAGTTCTGAATGTTTCTTCCATCATTTCTATATTGTTTTAAACTTGATAGATTTATAACAGTCTGTTAAATAAATATGCCATAGGAATTTAATCTAATTTATAATTCCTTATAATATATAATTGCTTTAATGTTAATTATTAACAATTCCATGGTATGTATATTTTACATAGAGCCTTATATATGCCACTGATTAATTTCTTTTTTTTTTTTTACTGATTAATTTCTTAAGATCGATTGTGTGACAGGGCAGAGACATAGGTATAGGTCAAGTGTTTCCTTCTGGCAAAAATTATTTCCTATCACAAGATCTTTCTGTCTTCAGGCCTAGAGCTGCTACTCAACTCCACTCTTAAAGGTAAATGTGCACCCATTGCTCTAATGGAGCTGATGGCTTGATAGCCATTGAAATGAACCAGGGATTCTCATATTTGGTGCAAATTTGTATTTTTATTCATTAATTACCTACCTGATGTCTTCTGCCTAAGTAAAATAATAAAGAACTAATATAAAGAAGGAAATATAAAAGTGGAACACATCTAAAACTTACTTGGACCAATGAATGTGATTAAAAAGTAAATGGCCAGGAATAATTGGATCTTATGAAATGAATAAAGGACGTTATTGGATCTAACGTAAAGTATTTTACTGTATATCTTTTGTGATAGAGATTGATACGATATTGATAAGGAAAAATTAAAGTTCCACATAGATCAAGACTTACCAGAGAACCTTCTCTCATGTTAATTTCCCACTCTGGGACTCACTAAATTGTCAATGTAGCAAATTTAGAGAATTTTATCTATAAAATTATGAGATTATGAATATAGATATTTTGTAATGTTGCTTAGATATTTAAAGAAAGGCAGCGGGCTTTATGCTTTTTCTGTGGGCATAAGGAAAAATGCTTATAGATTGTTGTTAGAGATTATGGTGCTTTCGTCAATTACTAGTTATAGATTCTCTTCTAATAACCGTGACTTCACTAGCTCTAAGTAATTAGCTAGGTTTCCAGTCCCAGGCACGGTTTCCAAGGAAACTTCTCTTTGCAGCATAGGAAGACCACTGCAGAAATCCACAACCAATCAAACTTCAGGGTCATGGAGCGCATTCCCAATGGAATCATCTACAAAAGAACCCCATATGTAAGGCTCAGGGAACATTGAAGAAGAAGGGGTGGAAAGAGTATAAGAGTTGGAGAGTCAAGGAGTTTGCTGTGAGATTGTGTCTCCTCATCAAGTCAGAAGCCATGCCCATAAACCCTTATCAACATTACTAAACCAACAAGAACTGAACGAGGATGACACCAGCAGACATACCAAAGTGGAGAGGGAAGAGCCTGTGAGGCCTCAGTGCTGCACAAAGAACAATAGACACCCGAGAAAAGTGGAAGTGGAGACCTAGTCTTCTCCAGGGAATATAACACCAATTGTTCACTGCCGAAAAGTCCTGGAAACATGCAAGTAGCACCATCCGGGTGGAACAGGTCATATTTAAGAATCTATACGCATATGCACGTATGCATAACAAAGCAACCAGTGGAAAATGAGGTCATGGATTTGAAGGAGAGCAGAGAGAGGGCATATGGGAAAGAGTGAAGGGAAGAAAGCGGAGGGAGAAATGTTGTATTGTAATTTCCAAAAATACAAAAAAAGGAAGGAAGTAAGGAAGGAAGGAAGGAAGGAAGGAAGGAAGGAAGGAAGGAAGGAAGGAAGGAAGGAAGGGTGGAACCTTTGTGAGTCATGCTGTGTCAGCGAACAAAATACACACGCGCATTCCCCCTTAATTAAACGGGTCACTCCAAATGCTGGTGTCGGTTGGACCTGGTCCTCCCTTTATCATGTGCAAATGAAGGGCTGCAAATTAACAGTCAAAGTTAATGGGAACATGAGCAAATGGAAAGAAATCATTAAAAAAAAATAAGAGTTATTCACATCCAGGACTAGAGTTAATATACAACCAGTATGCTTTATAACAATATGGCAGAGATTGTTTAAAATAGCAAAAGAAATATTTTAAAAATCAATTTTAGAGCTACAGATAAACAATTTCTCTTTAGAGCAGGAAGAGACTGGCAAGATTATCTTGTCTAAGCCTTCATTTTACAGTTGTCAAAACAGATATCAAAACAGGTAAAGTGCTCTCCCCAGCCTCCCAGCAAGTTGGCGGCATGATTTAATTCTCCATCATCTGTCACACCGGCGTTCCCTCTCTCCCTCTTGATTACTGTCTCTCACGCTCCATTCTTCCAGGAAAAGTGAGGTTCCCTCTGCAGAATGTAATTGCCTTTTCCAACAGGCAAAGAAAGTGGGAGGCTTGGATTGAAACATGGATTTCCAAGTGGATTAGAGATTACTGGAGGAAGAGACCTATATCAATAGTTGGCATCACTTGGCTGCACACTGATGAACTTGGTCCACTGCGACAGAGGAAGATTATTGTCTTGGCAGCCCATATCTATTTCGCATCCGAATGCGATCTTCATAGCCTGGCTCGGCAATTTGACCTCATGTGTAGCGGTTCCATGCACTGACTTGTGCTGACCCAGGCACTCACTGTCTTCCTCAAACAAATGGACACAGCTTGGAAAACCCTTTCTTCAGGCATGCTGCTTGCTCCTTTGCCTGATGTTCTGCCATCAGGTGTTTGACCCTTTGTCCAGATATTCCAATGTAGCCAACATTTCTCCAGGGAGGGTTCCTATTCCTGTATACAATTTCGTCTTTAGTATATAGGCCAGGCTTATAAAACTACAGCTAAACATGAATATAAAACATGACTATGTAGAGATGCAATAGATGGGTGCACTCTCTGTAAGGACACTGTGACTAATATTACTGCTTGCCTATCTCATGAAGGCAACAATCTCATTGCTAGCATCTCTTAGGATTTTCTCTCTTTGTGTCTGTCTCTCTCTCTCACCCAAACACACACACATTTATTTATTCATGTATGCGAGTGCTCTGTCTTCATGTGCATCAGAAGAAGGACTCAGATCTCCTTTTAGATGGTTGTGAGCCACCATGTGGTTGATGGGAATTGAACTCAGGACCTCCGGAAAAGCGTTCAAGTGCTCTTAACCTCTGAGCCATCTCTCCAACCTCCCACAGTGCTCTCTTAAGTTTACAAACAATTAAACATGAAATATTTATGATGAGATTTTATAAAAGTGCAATCTTCATGCATTTGCATTTATGCCATATTTTCCTAAGTTTCAGAGTCTTGGCTGTGTTCAAAACGATGGATTTCCCAGTGTTATTTGCTTACCATGTTATTTTAGATGCAATCGTGTGTTTCTATTTTCCAATGATGACTCAGCTCAGTACTCACACATGACATGCACTGTTGTGGGGCAAGCTGAGAGCTGAATAGTCCCACCACCCTCTACTACCCATCCCGAGAGCAGAGCCCAGCTGCGCCCAAAGGCCAGTGTCCTGAATGAACAGGGAGAAGGAAAACCACATGAGCTTTGGGATTCTCAGCATTCTTCGAGACCATGAAATGCTCACTTAACTTCAAGGTTTTAGCTTCCTCCTCCATAAATGGATAATGATAGCCCCTGGCTCTACCAGAAGGTTGTTCTGAGTATCAAAAGAGATAATGATGGTGAAAGTGCTCCATTAACTACTTTCTAAGTAGATGTGTGCGGAGCAGGCAGACCTGGCTGCCTCTGCAAAGCGCAGGGTTAAGGATCCACACCACTTGGGAGAGGCAGTGAAGCAACATCAGTGCCAGGAAGCTATTCGGTTAATGATACCTTCTTCCTGCCAGATATGCATATGTGCATGTGTGTGTGTGTGTGTACATGTATGTGTATCACAAATCTCTTTGCATTGCTCTAACAAAAGTACTATATAATGGCAACACCTGAATAATGGAAATTAATTTCCCACAATTCTTATGGTTTCAAAGTCTAAGATCATGTCACTGACTGACAGTTGTTAAGGTTTGTGTTTATTCCAAATAGTTTGACTAGCAACATTCTTGATTTTTTTGGTATATTTACTCAGCTATTGTATTTATTTGTATTTGTTTGATTTTTATAATGTTAAGATTTGTTTCATTTTTAATTATGGGTCATCACATTTGTCTCTGTGGAGGTCTGTGCATGTGAGAGCAGATGTCAGCAGAGGCCAGAAGAGACTGTTGGATGCCCTAGTAGTGGAGTTGAAGGTGCTTGTGGACCATCTACATGGGTGCCAGGAATCGAAATCAGGTCCTCTGCAAGAGGTGAAGGCAGATCTCCAAACCCTAATTTCTGTTCATGTGTATGCATGCAGGTTTGTATGAATGTCTTCCATGTGTGTATGTATGTGTGTGCGTTTATGTATCTGTGTTTATATGAGTATCTGCTGTGTGTCTATGTGTTTGCCACGTGTGTCTGAGTGTCTGTGTATGTGTGTATGAGTGTCTGCCATGTTTGCATGCATGAGTGTCTGGTATGGTTTAGATGGGATGGTGGTGCGATGGTGGAGTCCAGAAGGTGCTGGTGTTACTGAAGCTGAAGGTCAGATAATTCTGAATCTCCTAATATCAGTGCCGAGAACTGAACTTGGGTTCGGTGGAGAACAAATACTCTCAGCGAACGAGCCATCTCTTCAACTCTCACTCATTTATTTTCATCCCAATTTTGGAACTAAATGTTTGAATCACAGAAGATAGATATAGGACTCAAATTTTGGTGATGTTGCCAAATGGTCTTCTGAAATAACTGAATTTCCAGTCTCCAATCTAGAAGTGCATGGCCACCACAACTGCTCCTCATCCTTGACAATACTTTTTTTGTCTTGTGTTTTATTTTTGCCCTTTCTACGGGTGTCTTAACTTTCTATAGCTATATAATAAGTTAACACAAACTGACAGGCTTTAACCAATGCCTATTTATCTCACCGTGGACGTGTCTTAGAGTACATTTTCTCTAGGATTTCCTCTCGGAGTCTTAGAAGGCGTGCTGAAGATGGGATCAGCAACGTCCACACCTGGCATCCTTCCTAGACCTGAATCTGTCCCTCGGGTCATCCGGGTTGTTGACTGAATTCATTTTTAGCATTCCTGGATGACAGACAGCCCCAGGGTGTTCCCTGATGGATGACAGATGCCGCAGTAAAGTCCTTGAAGCTGGCTGTATCCTGGGATTCTGCCTCTCTCTCCTCTCTGCATGCTCAGACCACAAGTGCTGCCAACTTCATGAGGACCAATCTGTATCTCCCAGTAAATGCAGAGTCTAGGAAACATCACTCCTAATGGGAATAGCATCCATTATCCCTGCCATGTTCTATCGGTGAGGAACAAATGAGAAAGAGGAGTCTCTATAGAGGTGAAGACACCAGGAGGCTGGGGTCACTGGGGTGGCTGTTAGAATTTGTCCCTCACAGTAATTGGATCAGACTGGAATTTTAGGTACAGTGAATGACTATTTTCTCTTTGGAACTAATGGAGGGAAAAAACCCATTTAGCTAGTAGGTTTGTTCTGAAATATCCAGATTATTGTTTTTTCTCCATCATGTGAATAAATTTTTTTTTTCTATTTTGCTTTGCCCATCTAACTGTGGACTCTAAATATACATTTCAGCTTTCATGTCCCAGGTAAATCCTCCTACTTATATAGGCTTTGTATTATGCCATCTCAAGGGTGTGTTATTTTAATTGAACAACAAAGGCACAAACTTGAATCATAGTCTAAGGTCGTCCAGAAATTTTGGATACACTGCTGAAATACATGGGTTTCTTGTTCATCTGCCTGGAGGTGTGACTCAGCCTTTTCTTTCTTCCTTTCTTCCTCTGAACAGCAGGAAGCATCGCTTTGTGTTATTAAGCCTTGGCAATTTCACCTCAGGACACACAGCATTTCAGGAGCCCATGCTGTGATTGCAGGTTTGTTCATCACTTCTCCTAGCTGCATAGAGTGTTTGGAACCTTCCCAAGGAAGAGAGTCACTATTAAACGTCACCTGGCCAATGTGTCCGTGGGATCGCGGATTACAGTGGAATCTTCCATATTGATCACAAGAAAACGTGATGGCTATCATTCCTTCAGCCTGGAACGGGAAATGTCACCCAGCTAGACAAACACTGCATTTCCCAATGTGTCATTCACCGCAGTAAACACTGTCACAGATGGCACAATGCAACTACAGGCAGCCACACACAGTATAGTTTAAGAACTAATGTAGACCAAGGAAATTTGAAAACAATAATTGTTTGGGTGAGCTTCTGGATTCACTGGTTCCCTAAACCCAGGAAGTACAAAAGATTCTCTTATAATTTTTTTTACCTTGAATGATAATCTTCTGACAACCCTATTAACAGAAATATAGGAAAAGAAATTTGCATGACGGGAAATAAATTTCCAAATATAGCAACATATTCATAGGCGAGTGATTGCATTTAACACGGAAAATGTCACAGGGATAATTCCACCTGGTGTGTCTTTGAACTGTGTTTATAATAAGACTAAAGAGAACCTCCTTCAGGTTTGACTTCCCTTGCAAGGAAGCGGGAAATGTATGCCAAAATATTCAGAACTCTGAAAGAAACACCTGAAAATTATTTATAGTGAATAAAATCCAACTATCATGAGCAGTGAATTTTAATTTCTGCTGAACAGGAAAAATGATTATTCCTTAAATGTGGTTTTGTAAGTAAAAGTCACAGGTAATTGAATATTTATGCAATACACTGAAAGAGTCCTGAGTGATGATCAAGGTATCTTATGTTTATTAAAACAGAGACCCACATTGGAGCACCGGACTGAAATCTCAAGGTCCAAATCAGGAGTACCAGGAGAGAGCACGAGCAAGGAACTCAGGACCGCAAGGGGGGCACCCACACACTGAGACAATGGGGATGTCCTATCGGGAACTCACCAAGGCCAGTTGGCCTGGGTCTGAAAAAGCCTGGGTTAAAACCGGTCTCACTGAACATAGTGGACAATGAGGACTACTGAGACCCCAAGAACAATGGCAATGGGTTTTTGATCCTACTGTACCTATTGGTTTCCTGGGAGCCTAGGCAGTTTGGATGCTCACATTACTAGACCTGGATGGAGGTGGGTGGTCCTTGGACTTCCCACAGGGCAGGGAACCCTGATTGCTCTTTGGGCTCATGAGGGAGGGGGACTTGATTGGGGAAGGGGGAAGGAAAGGGGAGGTGGCGGTGGGGAAGAGACAGAAATCTTAAATAAATAAATAAATAAATAAATAAATAAAGTTAATCTATTTTCTTTTTCTTTCTTTCTACTGGCTTTGTTGTTTTGGTTTTGGGTTTTTTGTTGTTTTGTCTTGTTTGTTGGTTGTGGCTCTCCTACATAGCCCTGACTATCCTGGCACTCACTATGTAAACCAGGCTGCCCTTGAACTCATAGAGGGCCACCTGTTTCTGCCTCCGGAGTGATGGGTTTAAAGGCATGTGCCACCCTGGCCAGTGATTTTATCTAATTTAATTGCGTGTTTTGGTGTTTTACTTTTTTTAATTTTACAAAAAAAAGAATCCTTGGAAAGCATTTTAAGAAGCAGCTCTTCTATTATATATGCCCAATTCTAAAATTTTCCTTTGAAACAATGTTCTGTAGTGAATGCTGTCGGTTTTGAATTACTTATATAAAGGTTATACCTCTGAAGAGTGATGTGAACCATAACCAACCAGTGGTAATTCCCTCCTTGTGAAACAATGATGACTTTTACTAGCATAGGACAGGAAAGCATCCTATCTTTGGGATGTATCAATAGGATATGAGGACCGGGAATTTGAATCCCCTCACTTTCAAGTCAGAGGCAAACAAGTACCGCAGACCATCCAATGTGCAAGGGTGATATATGTGTTCATGTGTATAGGTAGACACAATTAATATGTACTTCAAGGATACTACAAGACAGTGGTATTGTGAATGTAATAGCTATTATTGTCTCCACTTGCTAGAGGAACCAGGCTTGGAAAGTTCCAGAGGCAACACAACCAGGCAATGACAGACTTGGAAGTCAATCTTTGGTGAGCCTGGTTCTGTGGCCCAGGAATTCCTCATTCTATTGGTATGTTTCATGTAACAACCCTCTGACTTGTGTTCCCCTACTCCTTTACCAGAAGCCCCTATGACTGGTTCAAATGCACAAATCCAAACTCCAATAGTGTTAATAAAGTAGAGCAGGATAAGCACATGCCTTCGAGGCTCATGAGGCTGAGAGCTGTGCTGGCAGGAGACATCCCAACAACCCCAAACTGGCACTTCAAACTGCATTGACATTCAGCTCCAGCATCTCGCCCCTATTCCAACAGTCGACCATCAGCTACCAGTAGAATACCAACGCTATATCCTGCCTCTCTCAATGCTTTTGGTTCTCCCTTGCTTAACTTCTAAAACAATGCCCCAAATCCATCCAAAAGATGAAAGAACACATGAAGACACAACACAGCATTCCCTTTTAACTAATTTGAACCTTTGTTATTGTAGTTTGATTATGAATGGGCTACTATGTAACCTTACTTTATGGCTATGCTACATGTGTAGATTATGTGTTTGTCTCTAGGCTTCTTCTGTTCATGGATTTTTGTTTCTTATCCACTCCAGAGATTCCACAGCATTATTTCTCTCAGCACCGCTTTGCCACAGCCCTTCTTTTTCCTCTGCACAGGAGTGGAATTGCATGAATCAGAAGTGTGCTGCCTTACTCTTGCATTTTAAAAGACAGTCTTGTTACATTGTCCAGGACAGCTTGGAATTCTCTGGGAAGCCC
This sequence comes from Alexandromys fortis, assembly GCF_014885135.2. NCBI lineage: Eukaryota > Metazoa > Chordata > Mammalia > Rodentia > Cricetidae > Alexandromys > Alexandromys fortis. The sequence continues at coordinate 1,779,086 of NW_026068040.1, read as the reverse complement.
TAGCTTATAATTCTTTTGTCTCAACCTCCTAGCTGCTGGGGTTAGAGGCATGCACCACCTTGTCCATCTTCACATATCTCTTAGACTCTCCTATATTATATATTTATTATATTATACAGTCTCTTTTTGTTTTATTTTTTATATCAAAGTTTTTTTGAAAGTGTACTGTCTTTTGCTGTCTATGCTATACTTAAAAAATCAATTCACCTTTACCTTATAACTTACATACATTAATGTACCCATTTAAAGTCTGTGGAATAGCTGGGAAAATAAAGCAGACAAACAGAGTCTAAGGACCTTGCAAGCTATGTTCCAAAGCACAGGTGGGTAGGGTGGACGCTGACTGGCATGGTGGACGAGCAAGGAATCCTGTCATGGGCCCCACCTGTTCTTGGGAGACAAAATTGCTGACCCACAGAAGCTTCTCCTTTGCAGGCAAAGCACACGTAAACATATCTAAAGATGTCTCTACCCCTGCCTTCTTTCAACAAAAGACTTTCCCCCAAATTTCTCTCTTCCAAAGATGTCAGATTACTAGCAAACCTGACAATTGATTCCCACTAGTGTATCAATAGCTAGTCTGCTCCAGGGTGTGTAGATCATTGAGGTAGAATGTTCCTGGAGATGCAGTACCATAGCTCACAGTTTCTCAAAGGAAGATTAACGGGCTTTTCTCCTATACACAAATGCTCAGTCCTGGGCGTGACTCCAGGGCTACTGAATAAAAATCTAAGAAAATGAGGCTCAGAATCTTCAGCATCCCAGAAGCTTCTCACAGCTGTAGAGTTACCGAATCAAAGCCTTAGCTCATAAATCTCAAATATCTCTTGGTAAGACTTCAAGTGCAAGCCAGACTGATACCAAGTAATTACAGAGGTCTCCCAGGGACTCAACCATGCCTTTCTAACTGCACCGTGGTACCCCAACAATTTCAATTTCAAGGAAAAGCAACCTAGTCTTAAGTAAATGAATATTTATAAAGTATATGCAGGAAGTCCGACATTTTATAGGCTCCTCGGGGAGAGATAGAAAAGCAAATGAAGATGGTCATTTTCATTTGAGAAATAGAAAAAAAAATCTGCAAGACCAGACTTCTGCTCTGAGCCACAACAGATATGGAGGGCACTTTGGAAGTGGCTAATTTAAAATGACACAATCCATTTTGAGTTTCAGCCGGGAGCATTGATGCGGTGACTGGAAAGCCATCATGGCTCTGGCTGTGAGTAAGGCTGGACCAAGACGGCTGGCATCTCTGCGTGCCAGAAGATTTTCTTACGCTGTTCCTTAATCTTAGTAAGTATGACCTCCTTAGTCACTAACCTTTGCTTAGATTGCTATGGTCTAGATGTACGCGGGGCATGTTTGTATGTGGTTAGAAAGGCTTTATAAAAGCAAGGTAGCATATCTTCTAGCAATGCTGGTCAGACCTCTGGGTCAGAATTAGCAACTGTGTCACCAGTCTTTGCTGATGCCCTGCCTTGTGCTTCCTGTGTCTTGGCAAATTGGATCTTCAGTTTCTGAAGAGATAAACCCTTTGCACACATTGTTAATAAGATAGTAGTTGGGAAATAATGGAAAACCACTACTGCTGTAAATGTTTTCCTAATTTACTCATAAACCTCATGGCTCAGACAGGATAATATAGACAGTACAATCTGAAAAAAAAATACATTAAGCCTCTTATGGGGAAAAATAGGATAATGTATTTATGACTGTGGGAAGAGTTGAAAATTTCAGCAGGACACAGAATGCCTAACTGATAAAAGAATAGCTGAATAAAATGCATTACATCCCAATCTGAGCCTTCAATGTGATAAAAAGAAAACATAAATAAAGAAGAATGACAGACTGAGAGAAGGTATTTTCTTTTTTTTAATATAATTTTTTATTAAAAAAAATTTCCGCCTCCTCCCCGCCTCCCATTTCCCTCCCCGTCTCCCTTTTCCCCTCCTCCTCCCTCTCCTCTCCCCGTCCCCCCAGTCCTCTCCCCCTCCCTCTCCAGTCTGAAGGGCAGTTAGGGTTCCCTGCCCTGTGGAAAGTCCAAGAGAGAAGGTATTTTCAACATGTAACGTACAGACAGGTTGAACATCGAGAGAACATGAAGACCGCATACCATTTGGCAACCGAAAGAAAAGAAACCCAATGGAAAAGGCTACTTCCAAAAACTCAGAGAACACAAACCGTGAACCACCCATGAGTGAGTGCTTAGATGCAATTGTAGCAGGAAATTTACTCTATAAACTGTAAGATTCATTCCACATTCCTCAGATTAGGAGGAGTGAAAACACCCAGAAGATTAGACAAGGTTCTGAAGTTGGGGTCTGTAGATGCCAATCACAGGTAAGGAAAGAGTATGCATGGAATCATCACAGCTAATGCTTTCTGCTTGTGTTAGGTACAGTTCCAAATGTACCGTAGGTATTTGCTCCACTTACCATTCTCAAAGCTACAGGATAGATGCAGCTAATTTTTTACATGTAGTAGAGGAAGAAGAGGCTCTTAATGGTAAATTTGCCCAAGGCTGCAAGGCTAGCTTGCAAAATGACAATAATTTAGACTATCACCAAGCAGCCTTATTTGTAAAGCACCTTCTTGGAGCCACACCCAGCCATCAAAAACCTCGCAGTTTATAGAAGGACAAGATGCCATACCCAAAGTCACAGCATTTAACACCAGCAAAACACCACAAATGCCCAAAATCTGACCTGGTTTGAGACCTTCATGTCTCTGAGATTTTGTGAAATGGAAATCTTTGCTTCCAACAAGAATGGGTTCCAAGAAGCACCTGCTTCTGTTGGGGCACTGCCTTTTATTCATGATTGCATTGGCAGAGCCTAAGGTACAGAGAGAATATGGTGTTGAAAGGAGAGATAAGGACTCAATTGGAAAGTTTTCCAGTATGTAGCAAAGTGATAAATACCTAAGGAGAATGGCAAATGGAAGCCACAGTGGCAATACCATACCACATGCTAAAAGGGACATAGAGGGACAATATCTCTTGCAGCTGGTGTAATAGCCAACACAGTATGTTTCTAAAGAAACTCCAGCACACATTCATAAGATGAAGAGAAAGGACAGTAACTGTGGAAGCATTAAAAATTCCATGTCATCATCATGCCATAGAAAATGACCTACTTATCCACTGCTAATCCAGTAAATTATGTCATTAAACAAAACAATACATGCCAATGAAAAAGAATGATAGAGATACATATTTCTATGCTTATCCTCAATAATACTATGATAAAAAGTTGACTTCAGAAATGTGAGAATTCTTCAGAGAATCACAAGTCTATACAATGATAGAAGAGGAAATTTGCTGGGGAAGTAACTGTGAAAACCAACAACAGAACACATGCAGGGTGGGATCCCTGATGTGTGAGTAGTATCCACGTTTAAAGTCCTCAGAACTAAAGAAGCTGGTGGTACAGTTATTGAACCAACGACAAAAACTTGAGAGCTTAGAGAAGGCTTTATTTATGTGTATTAAGAACCCATAAATGAAGGCTAGTGAGACAGCTCGGTGGGTGCTGTTACCAAGCTTGACAACCTGAGCTTCATCCTTGATGCCCACAGAGTGGAAGATGAGAACTCTTTTACAAATTGTTCTCTGACCTCCACACCCTCACCTTAGCATGCAACTGCCATAATTAAATAAAACATAATAAAAAAAAAAGAATTTTAAAAAATGGGAAAGTGTGAGTGACGGACAGGTAAGGAAAGAGAATAACATCCCAGCTTCCAAGAATGGAGGCTGGGAAGTGGAAAAACCAATGGGATTCTGTCTTTGTTCTCTACAGGGATCCAAATAGTTGAGTGATTCTTGTCCACACCCAGGGTGAGTCTTCCTCAGCTAGTCTATTCAGGCTTACATGTTAATCATCTGTGAAAAAATCCTTATAGACATACCTCAAATAATGCATTTTCAGGTGAGTTGACATCAAAAATTAACCATCGGGGTCTGAGTCTAGGACCTCTGAGAAACTAGGCCTGAGCCAAGACCTCTGCCAATCTGGGTATGAATCTGGGACCCCCAAGGGAATAGACAGGAGCCAGAGATCTCTGTGGGGCCAGGTGTGGGTCTGGGACCTCAGAGGTAGTAGGCCTGAGCCAGGACCTCTATGGGTCCAAGTGTTGGTCTGGGACATCAAAGGGAATTGGCATGAATCTTGGACCTCTGAGGGAGTAAGCCTGAGCCAGGTCCTCTGCAGTTCTGGGCACACCTGAGCCTGGGAACTCTGAGGCCATATACCAGAGCCAGAGACCTTTGCAGGACCAACTCCAAGCCAGGGACCTCTGTAGGAATGGATCTAGATCAGGATTTACAGAAACAGTTAAAGCCAGTAACCTAGGCCAAAGTAGGCCTGAGACAGCAAACTCCAAGGGAGTGGAGCAAAGCACAGGAGCACTGAGCTACCTCCAGGAACAGGAATAACCAACGGGGTAACTAGAGCTTGACACTGACTGTACCATGAGGAACAACCACCTGAGCTTTGAATTCACTGGCACCTAGAAGATTATTCAACAGAATCTCAGACAACCCCAACCACACATATTAGAGGAAAAGATGAATAGAAAAGGTAAGATCACACACTACACCACAAAGAGCAATACACCAGTAAAACCTAAAGACCCTACAACCTGAACAACCAAATATAGATGAAGCAGAAGAAATTGACCTAAAAATAATTTCAGGACAATGTTTGAAACTCTTAAAGAGGAAATAAGAAATTCCCTCAAAGAAATTTTGAGGAGGAAAAGACAAACAAAAAAAATTGGAAGACATCAGCAAATCCATAGAAAACCAAAAAAAAAGAAACAAAACATATGAAAATAATAATTCAAGACTTGAAAACTGAAATAGAGTCAATAAAAAAACACAAGTCAAGGGAATTACAAGAACAGAAATCATGAGAAAATGATCATGAACCACAAATGCAAGCATGAACAGCAGAATACAAGAGATGGAAGAGAGAATCTCAAGCGCTGAAGATACAATAGAGGAAATAGACTCATCAGTTAAAGAAAACATTAAATCTAACAAAAGCTTAACACAAAATATCCAAGAAATATGGGACACCATGAAAAGGCCAAATCTAAGAATAATAGGTATAGAAAAAGGAGAAGTTCAACTCAAAAGCACAGAAAATAGATTTAACAAAATCATAGAAGAAAACTTTCCCAACCTAAAAAGAGATATACCTATGAAGATACAAGAAGTGTACAGAACACCAAATAGACTGGATCTAAAAAATAGTCCCCTTACCACATAATAATCAAAACATAACATACAGAGTAAAGGAAGAATATTAAGAGTTGCAAAGGAAAAAGGCCAAGTAACATATAAAGGTAGACCTATCAGAATTACACCTGATTTCTCATTGGAGACAATGAAAGCCAGAAGGTCATGGTCAAATGTTATGCAGACATTAAGAGACCACGGATGCCAGCCCAGACTACTATACCCAGCAAAACCTTCAATCACCATAGAAGGATAAAACAAGATATTCCATGACAAAACTAGATTTCACCAATACCTAGCCACAAACCCAGCCCTACACAAAATACTAATAGAAAAACTTCAATCTAAGGAAGTTGGGTACACCAAAAAAAAAACACAGACAATTAATAGTCTCATAGCAGCAAGTCCCAAAGAAGGGGAAAATGCACAAATTAAACATCACCAACAATGACAGCTAAATTAACAGGAGATAGCAATCACCGGTCATTAATATCCCTTATGTACTCAACTTACTTATAAAAAGACACAGGCTAACAGATCAGATACAAAAACAATCCATCATTTTTCTGTATGTAGGAAACACATCTCAACCACAAAGACAGACATCATCTCAGAGTAAAGGGTTGGGAAAAAAATATTCCACTCAAATGGACCTAAGAGACAACCAGGTGTAGCTATCCTATCTAACAAAATAGACTTCAAGCTAAAATAAATCAAAAGAGACAAAGAAGGTTATTTCATATGAGTCATAGGAAAAATCCATCAAAAGGAAATCTCAATACTTAACATTTATGCCCCAAATACAAGGGCACCCTCATAAAAAGTGTAAAAAAAAAACACTTCTAAAGCTTAAATCATACATTAAACTCCACACATTAGTAGTGGGAGACTTCAACACTCTCCTCTCACCACTGGATAGGTCAGTCAGACAAAAAGTGAACAGGGATATAAGGGAACTAACAGATGATATGACTCAAATGGACTTAACAGACATCTATAGAATATTCCATCCAAACAGAGAAGAATATACCTTCTTCTCAGCACCTCATGGAACCTTCTCAAAAACTGACCACATACTTGGTAACAAAACAAATCTCAACAAATACAAAAAAATTGGAATAATCCAATGTACCTTAGCAGACAGATCACTATGGTTTAAGACTAGAAGTCAACAGCAATACTAATTCCAGAAATCCCACAAACACATGGAAATTAAACAATTCTCACATGAATCATCAATGGGTCAAGGAAGAAATAAAGGCTGAAATTAAAGACTTCATAAAATTCAATGAAAATGACCACACAACATACCAAAATTTATGGGACACAATGAAAACAGTGTTAAGGGAAAGTTCATAGCACTAAATGCCTACATAAAGAAGCGGGAAAATCCTACACTAGTGACTTAACAGAACATTTGAAAACTTTATAACAAAAAGAAGCAAACTTGCCTAACAGAACTAGATGGCAGGAAATAATCAAATTGAGAGCTGAAATCAACAAAATAGAAACAAAGAAAACAATACAAAGAATCAATGAGAAAAAGAGTTGGTTCTTTGAGAAAATCAACAAAATAGACAAACCTTTATCCAAATTAACCAAAGGCAGGGAGAGAATATCCAAATTAACAAAATCAGAAATGAAAACAGGGACAAAACAACAGACATGGAGGAAATACAGAGAATCATCAGGTCGTATTTCGAAAACCTGTACTCTGCAAAATTGGAAAAATTAAAGGAAATGGAAAACTTTCTGGATATATCTCACTTACCAAAATTAAATCAAGACCAGATAAGCAAATTAAACAGACATATGACTGATGAAGAAATATAAACAGTCATCACAAGTATCCCAGCCAAAAAAGCCAGAACCAGATGGTTTCAGCTCAGAATTCTACAAGATATTCAAAGAAGAACTAATACCAATACTTCTCAAATTATTCCCCACAATAGAAACAGAAGTAACATTGCCAAACTCTTTTTATGAGGCTAAAATTACTCTGATACCCAAACTACACAAATACATTACTAAGAAAGAGAATTACAGACCAATCTTACTTATGAACACTGATGCAAAAATATTAAATAAAATACTGGCAAATTGAATCCAAGAATACATCAGAGCCATCATCCACCATGGTCAAGTCAGCTTCATCCCACAGTTGCAGGGATGGTTCAACATGTGAAAATTTGTCAATGAATTCCACCATATAAACAAACAGAAAAATAAACACTACATGATCATCAAAAAACTTTTGACTCAATACAATATCCCTTCATGATAAAAATCTTGAAGAGAGCAGGGATACAAGAAACATATCTAAACATAATAAAGGCAACATACATCAAGCCAACACCCAACATCAAAGTAAATGGAGATAAACTTCCAGTGATTCCACTGAAATCAAGACCAAGACAAAGTTGTCCACTCTCTCCATATCTATTTCAATATAGTTCTTGAGGTCCTAGCTAGAACAATAAGATACCAAAAGGAGATCAAGGGGATACAAATCAGAAAAGAAGAAGTCAAACTCTCACTGTTTGCTGATGATATGATAGTTTACATAAGTGATCCCAAAAATTCTATCAAAGAACTTCTACAACTCATAAACACTTTCAGTAATGTAGCAGGATACAATATTAACTCAAAAGAAATTAGTAGCCCTCCTGTACACAGATGATAAAAGGGCTGGGAAAGACATCAGAGAAACAACAACCTTCACAATAGCAACAAATAACATAAAATATGTTTGAGTAACTCTAACCAAACAAGTAGAAGACTTGTATGACAAGAACTTTAAATCTTTGAAGAAAGAAATTGAAGAAGACACCAGAAAGTGGAAAGATCTCCCATGCTCTTGGGTAGGTTAGAATTAACATAGTAAAACTGGCAATTTTACTAAAAGCAATCTACAGATTCAATGCAATGCCAAGCAAAATCCCAGCATAATTCTTCACAGACCTTGAAAGAACTCAACTTCATATGGAAAAGAAAAAAAAAAAACCAGGATAGTCAAAACAATCCTGTAGAGTAAAAGAACTTCTGGAGGCATCACAATTCCTGACTTCAAACGCTACTACAGAGGTACAGCATGGAAAGCAGCCTGATATTGTCAAAAAAACAGACAGGAGGACAATTGGAACAAAATAGAAAACCCGGATATTAATCCACACTCCTTCAAACACCTGATTTTTGACAAAGAAGCAAAATATATCAAATGAAAAGAAGAAAGCATATTTAACAAGTGGTGCTGGCATATTTGGATATCAACATGTAGAAGAATGGAAATAGACTCATATCTATCACCATGCATAAAACTCAAGTTCAAATAGATCAAAGACCTCAACATAAAGCCAGCCACACTGAACCGAATAGAAGAGAAAGTGGGAAGTACACTTGAATGCATTGGCACAGGGAAGGACTTCCTAAATATAACCCCAGTAGCACAGACACTAAGAGAAACAATTAATAAATGGGACCTCCTGAAACTGAAAAGCTTCTGTAAAGCAAAGAAGACGGTCAACAAGACAAAACAGAGTGGAAAAAGATCTTCACTAACCCCACATCAGACAGAGTTCTGATCTCCAAAATATACAAAGAACTAAAGAAATTAGTCATCTAAAGAACAAATAATCCAATAAAAAAAAATGGGGTATAGACCTGAACAGAGAACTCTCAATAGAGGAATTTCAAATGGCTGGAAGATAATTAAAGAAATACTCAACATTCTTAGCCATCAGAGAATGCAAATCAAAACAACTCTGAGATTCCATCTTACACCTTTAAGAATAGCCAAGATCAAAAACACTGATGACAGCTTACACTGAAGAGGTTGTGGGGTAAAAGGAACACTTCTGCATTGCTGATGAGATTGCAAGCTGGTACGGCCCCTTTGGATGTCAGTGTGGTGATTTCACAGAAAATTAGGAGACAACCTTCCTCAAGACCCAGTAATACCACTTTTGGGTATAAAGCCAAAGGATGCTCAATCATGCCACAAGGACATGTGCTCAACTATGTTCATAGCAGCTTTGATTGTCATAGCCAGAACCTGGAAACAACCTAAATGCCCCTGTACTGAAGATTGGATAAGGAAAACGTGGTACATTTACACATTGGAGGAATACACAGCAGAAAAAATAATGACATCTTGAATTTTTCAGGAAAATTAATGGAGCTAGAAAACATTATTTTGAGTGAGGTAACTCAGACACAGAAAGACAATTATCATATGTACTCACTCATAAGTGATTTTTAAACATATAGAAAAGAAAACCAGCCTACAAATCAAAATCCCAGAGAATTTAGACAACAATGAGTACGCTAAGAGAGATTTACATAGATCTAATCTACATGGGAAGTAGAAAAAGACAAGATCTCCTGAGTAAATTGGGAATGTATGAACTTTTGGGGGAGGTTTAAATGGGGGGGGGGAGAGGCAAGGAGGTGAGTAGAGAAAAACGTAGAGCTCAATAAAAATCTATTAAAAGATAAGGATTAATAAAAAACTGAAAAAAATTAGCCATCAAGGTCAAACAAAAAATCACATAAATGTATTGAATATAAAAACACAAGTGCATAGTTTTATATCATATTTCCAAATCACCAATGTATGAGATGTCTCTGGGAAGGAAGAGAAAATTTGAAATTACAACAAAAATATCAAAGTGTGAACATCATTTGTTTATTTTCACAATAGTTGATTAATTATTTTCTATATTTTAAATTTTTTATAAGATCTAGAAAAGTAATGATGATTGAACTACAACTTTGAGTTTTGAGTTCTTGGTAATTTAATCGGTTTTTCCAGGAATGTTTTATTATATTTCACAGGCTTCTCCTTTTGACAAATAAAGGGCACAATTTCATTACTAGAACTGAAGCTATATAATTCACTTGATTAGTATTCCATTTGGAGGTCTATAGAGATTTGTACGTTTTCCAGGATATTTGATACTGAAGGTTCAGATATAATCTTTCTGAAGGGTATAATTTATATCTATCTCCTTTCATTTTTGTATAACTTGCCAAAAGTGATTTATCATTGGCTTCCCTCTAATGAAGACAGACTCCATTGGAGGAATACTAAAATTATTTTTCTTTAATCTATGGGGAGAAATCTTTTGGAATCAGTTTCATTTCTGGTACAACAATACAGAAAGCAAACATTTCATTGATGGGTCCATTTTAAGCATCAGAAAATTGAGAATATTTGCTTCTAAAGTATACTCCCAGAACACCCTTGAAGCCATAGTGTTGAATCTCAACAATATTGAGATTCGTATGACCTTCCTATATATTTATTTTATTGATCAAATCCTTTAAAGCACCTGATATTTTTGTAGAATCAACAGTCCATGATACTGGGAAAACTCAGTTCTTTCTGTCTAGCTTTGACACAGACATTGTGCTATGTGTGAAGTCACTTTGGGGATATTCACATTTATAACTGCCAGATACAGCTCAGATATTAACCTATTAATAGACTTCCAGGATCACAGAGACATGGGGGAAATTTAATCCTCTTGAGGGAAACGCAGAATACCAAAGGAGTAAGCATCACCTGAGGTATTGGGAAGTGATTATTGATCTCAGGGCTCAAACATTCTGAAAGGAAGACACAATATAAGCATATTTCATTACCCGCCTAGAAGGTACTTGTGGAGATTTTAAGCACAGCTTCAAATTTATACGAAGGGATCACATAAGAATATGGAGGCCAAAATAAGAAGGAGAACCCAAAGAAAAACATATAGGCATCCTCCTGAATATTAACCTTCATCAGGCGATGAAAGGAGAGAGAGACAGAGACCCACATTGGAGCACTGGACTGAAATCTCAAGGTCCAAATCAGGAGCACCAGGAGAGAGAGCACGAGCAAGGAACTCAGGATCGCGAGGGGGGCACCCACACACTGAGACAATGGG
>NW_026068040.1:1742049-1766906 GCF_014885135.2 Alexandromys fortis | reverse complement strand
CCTCCCCTTCTCACTTTTCTCTCCCCATCTCCCCTTATCCCCCTCCCACCCCACCCCCAAAATCCCATTTTTTGCCCGGCAAACTTGTCTACTTCCCATAATCAGGGAATCTTTAATTAATTAATAAGAAATAAATAAATTTAAAAAAAAACAAAATCAAAAAAAAGAATATGGAGACCAATAATCTCCACTTGGCAGGGGTTAGCTCTCAAGTATCTTCAAAGGTAATAGTAAGAATGACGTTGAAGATAATAAACGCCATCCAGTGAAGACAACAACTCAGAACTATTTCTTAGACCAAATCTCCTCATAAAGTCTTCTCAGAACAACATAGACAGTTCCCACCTCGAGAAAGCAGGGGCAGCATAAAGGTTAAGACTCATCTTTGATGACATAAAATACAGTAGAATGTCAAACAGTGATTATCATTACATGCATCCCTCAGAGACTGCTTCTCGGGGGTGTCAGGCAGATGATGCAGATGGTGATAGAAACGCGCATGTGTTGTTTCAACCTAGTGATGCTCTCCCTGCATACCATTTGCCTGGAATGCTTTATATTCATCTTTAAAAGGAAGATGCAGTTTGAAGTCCGGGAAGATTTGTGTTCTGTTCTGAACATGAGACTTCTGTAAGAAGTTTAGACAGAAGTAAAGAGTACTTAAGCAAGAGTGACTGACCTGCTCCTCAGCCTCTGGATCCGAGGTCGGGAAAGTTGAAAGGTCAGAGAGGTTTAGAGAAGACACAAGAGAGGAGGTGGAGACATGACAAAGGCCAAATGCATTTCAATTTCAATGCTATACTAAACTAACATATGACCATAGGGATTAATACACACACGGCTTAATAGAACCTTTAGTAGAAAGGCAGAGCTTTCCTGAGATGGTATGGTGGATGTTTCCATAGTGGCCTTGTGGAAGCTTGACTCTCTGGCATGATATCATAGCAGGAATCCAAGAAAAGTTGAACCCCTCGAGTTTTCTATTAAAACCAATTCTTTGTCAGAGGCAAGCGTTATACATTGTCCATCAATCAGATCAGCACCTTCCTTTTTGAGGAGGTTGTTTATGGTGGCCTAACATGATCATTAACACAGTGATTAGGTCTGGAAATGTGATTCTGTATTAAATTTATTTATTTTAATTTATGAGTGAGTGTTTTGCCTACGTGTATGTCTGTGTTGGCACCATGTGCATGCTTTGTGCCCAAAGAGGTCAGAAGAGGACATTGGATCCTCTGAAACTGAAATTACATGTGGGTGATTGTGAACCAGTACATGGGTACTGGGGATTGAACCCAGGTCTTCTGGGGGAGCAGCCAGTGCTCTTGACTGCTGTGCCATCTCTGCAGCTGGAGTGTGATTGTCATATCATTGACATGATTAATAAGTGGGGAGAAATATCAAAATCTTTGTTCCAAAAAATCCTTTGTTTCTAAGGGGCTATCGGGTTATATAGAGTTGAATAAAATCTAGAAAATACAATTAATTGTTGATTAGAATGGATAAAATTACTATTAAAAGTTTATAATTTCAGGCATATGAGACAACAGATTTTTATTAATTTTTAATGAATTTCTGGATAATCCAGTTGGTCTGAGGAATGCACTTTTAAGAACCATTAGATTAGACAAAGGGAAGGTAACTGCCTATAAAATCTGAGAAACAACATGCAATCAGAACATGTCTAGGATAATTCAGAGCTCTTGATTTTGTGACATACTCCCCTAGCGAAACTGTAAGCCCTTGCTTTGCTGCCATTGGATCCTCTAGTTTAGGCAAAACACTAGGATCCTTATTTCCCTAACACAGACCTTCTCAACGCACATTTCTCATATTTGGCCAGGAGGTGGCACTATGGCAAATAGCCTTATCAGCTACATTCATTGGAGGTCATAGTATAAGATGATCTTATCATTTAGAAAGTCATGGGACGGCCCATTTATGACTCATTAAAATATAACAGCAATACTGGATCAGAGAGACATGAGTAAGTCTCCAAACTGCGTGAAGTGTTTCTGTATGGCTGTCATCATTTTTCATCCTTTGTGCCTCATCAAGTTACAGAATCTCTGTTAAGTCTGACTTTGTTAAGTACCGCATGTCGCAGAACTGGCTCACAGGAGGGGTTGATAAGGGCCTCTCATCAGTTTAAATGGCTGTGAGGGTAGAACGTAGTAGTTGCTGAGGGAGTGCAAGGTCCTTCTGAGAGTCAGTGGAGGGCTTAAGTGGATGCCACAACGAATGCCATTGAACTTGCAGATGACCTCGGCTTTGCCCGAAGAGAGAGAATGTCTACCTTCCTGGCACTCAGCTGCAAGTCAGGTGAGTTCGGCTGATCGCTGGATCTCACCACCAAAGACTAGGTGCTCGGCCTCTAGGCTGCCAACTTAGAGAAGTTTGGATGAATAAATACTAGGTGAAACAGAGTCTTAAAGAAGGCCTACATGGGACTTGTGGGGAAATTTTCAGGTAAGGAGGGTGATGTGGAGGACTTGAGTCATCAGTGACTTACCCAGCAGTGCAAGCCCTTCTTGCTCCAGAAGCTAAGGACAACCCAACCAAAACCCCTGCCTGGCAGGTAGAGATTCAAGTTAGAAAAGGCTGACAATAAGGACTAGAGGCCTCTATTAGTCCCTTGATGTCTTGACAGGACACCCAGTGTGCATCTTAATGGACAATGGTTACTCATGTATGCAGTAGTGGCACCGGGTTTAGTGTGCATTCCCAATTCCATGAAAAGTGACATGATTCATGACGCTGCATAATGTCCCTGATTAAAATAACATTCTTTTCCTGGTGGTAGGAAGAGCTGAGATTGAATCAACTGAAACACAAAAGTCCCCTTTCCCCAAGGGACTCAAAGTGGACTCAGGGAGGGAGACGACAACATTGGTCAGGGCTAGAGAGGAGGAACACAGTGACGGAGGGCAAAGGCCACTGCATTCAAGACATGCAACGCATACCCAGCAGGAAAAGTCAGAGAAGAAAGGAACACTCAAGAACGGGCCTGGGGAGTGCCTGAAGGAAGCTGCAAAGGGAGATGACAGGAAAGATTTGTGTATGAGGAGAATGCGGGGCTGTGTTTGGGAGGGATTCCAAAGGAAAGAACCACAGCCAATTGCACAAGCTTTTAGTGCATTTTTGCTGAGGAGCTAGGATCCCTGTAAAGAGGACAGAATGAAGAAAAATTCCCTAAACATATGCTTGGCATAAAAGCAAGCAGAAGTAAAGTCACAGAAAAGAAAAGGATGTTTAGCTATTAGCCTGAGAAACAGAAAGGCGGTACATTCATTGACATATATGTGCCTAGACTGCATGATGCCTTAGCTCAGTCAGTCCTCTCAGTCACATAGAAGCTTAGGGTGTGATTTTTGACAAAGAAGCAAAAAATATCAAAAGGAAAAAAGAAAGCATATTTAACAAGTGGTGCTGGCGTAACCGGATATCAACATGTAGAAGAATGGAAATAGACCCATATCTATCACCATGCACAAAACCCAAGTTCAAATGGATCAAAGACCTCAACATTAAGCCAGCCACGCTGAACCTTATAGAAGAGAAAGTGGGAAGTACACTTGAATGCATTGGCACAGGGAACCACTTTCTAAATAAAACCCCAGTAGCACAGACATTAAGAGAAACAATTAATAAATGGGACCTCCTAAAACTGAAAAGCTTCTGTAAAGCAAAGAACACGGTCAACAAGACAAAATGACAGCCTATAACCCCACATGAGGCAGAGGTCTGATCTCCAAAATATATAAAGAACTCAGGAAATTGGTCATCAAAAGAACAAATAATCCAATAAAAATAGTGGAGTACAGACCTAAACAGAGAACTCTCAACAGAGGAATCTAAAATGGCTGAAAGACACTTAAGGAAATGTTCAACATCATTAGTCATCAGAGAAATGCAAATCAAAACAAATTTGAGATTCCATCTTACACCTGTAAGAATGGCCAAGATCAAAAACACTGATGGCAACTTATGCTGGAGAGGTTGTGGGGAAAAGGGGACACTTCTACATTGCTGGTGGGAATGCAAGCTGGTACAACCCCTTTGGATATCAGTGTGGCGATTTCACAGAAAATTGGGAGACAATCTTCCTTAAGACCCAGTAATACCACTTTTGGCTATATATCCAAAAAATGCTCAATCGTGCCACAAGAACATGTGCTCAACTATGTTCTTAGCAGCTTTGATTGCCATAGCCAGAACCTGGAAACAACCTAAATGCCCCTGTACTGAAGAATGGATAAGGAAAATGTGGTACATTTACACAATGGAGTACTACACAGCAGAAAAAAATAATGACATCTTGAATTTTTCAAGAAAATTAATGGAGCTAGAAAACATTTTGAGTGAGGTAACCCAGACACAGAAAGAAAATTATAATATGTACTCACTTATAGGTGGTTCTTAAACATAAATCAAAGAAAACCAGCCTACAAACCACAATCCCAGAGAACTTAGACAACAATGAGGACACTAAGAAAGACTTACATAGATCTAATCTACATGGGAAGTAGAAAGTAGAAAAAGACAAGATCTCCTGAGTAAATTGGGAGCATGGGGATCTTGGGGAAGGATTGAAGGGGAAGGGTTTGGCAAGGAAGGGAGCAGAGAAAAATGTAAAACTCATTAAAAATCAATAAAGAAAAGAGGAAAAAAGTTATCTTCCTGGAAAACTCAAAAAAAATAAAGAAGCTTAGGATGACTGTGTGTGTGTGTCTATATATTTTTGCATTAGTTAGGCTACTAATAGAAAAGATAAAATAAACTTTAAGAAATGGAAAATTATTGAGTGTGTGAATGCTTACTTCAATTGCTGTACTCTGGAGCCTAAGCTTGGAGGACTGTCAATTCAAGGTCAACCTGAGCTACACTGCAAACCCTTTTCTCATCTCATGCCTCCCTATATGCTAAAATGAAAAGTGATTTAAATACACTAAAAGTTAGATTTTTTTTCCTCACTCATGTATAAATTCAAAGCAAGGTTCTTGACCAGCAACTATACTTCTTACCATTTGTCCCATCATTCTCTAAGCCTTTATATTAATCATCTACACGGGTGTTTCTCAACTTGTGGGTCATAACCATCAGAAGATACATATTTCTGATGGTCTTAAGAACCTTCATGCAGAGTTGTTTTGATTTGCATTTTCCTGATAGCTAAGGATGTTGAACATTTCATTAGTGTCTCTTGGTCACTTGAGATTCTTCTGTTGAGAATTCTCTATTTAGCTATGTACCCCATTTTTCAACTGGATTATTTTCTATTCTGATGTATAGTTTCTTGAGTTCTTTATATATTTTGGAGATCAGTCCTTTGTCTGATGTGGGGTTGGTGAAGATCTTTTCCCATTTAGTAGGTTGCCTTTTTGGTCTTATTGACTATGTCCTTGGCTTTACATAAGCTTCTCAGTTTCAGGAGGTCCCATTTATTTGTTGTTGCTCTCAGTGTCTGTACCACCATCTTACACCTGTCAAAATGGCTAAGATAAAAAACACCAATGATAGCTTATGCTGGAGAGGATGTGGAGTAAGGGGAAAACTCATCCATTGCTGGTGGAAATGCAAACTTGTACAACCACTTTGGAAATCAGTATGGCAGTTTCTCAGAAAACTGTCAATCAACCTACTTCAGGATTCAGTCTTGGGCATATACCCAAACGGTGCTCAATCATACTACAAAGGCATTTGTTCAACTATGTTCATAGCAGCATTATTTGTAATAGCCAGAACCTGGAAACAACCTAGATGCCCCTCAACAGAAGAATGGATAAAGAAAATGTGGCACATTTACACATTAGAGTACTGCTCAGTGGTCAAAAAACAATGACATCTGAATTTTGCATGCAAATGGATGGAATTAGAAAACACTATCCTGAGTGAGGTAACCTAGACCCAAA
Source organism: Alexandromys fortis (assembly GCF_014885135.2). Lineage (NCBI taxonomy): Eukaryota > Metazoa > Chordata > Mammalia > Rodentia > Cricetidae > Alexandromys > Alexandromys fortis. Next base: position 1,760,994 of record NW_026068040.1, on the reverse strand, counting down.
AAAATGAATATGGTACATACTCACTCATAAGTGGATACTAGCTATAAACAAAAGACATTGAGCCTATAGTTCACTATCCTAGAGAAGCTAAGTAATAAGATGAACCCAAAGAAAAACATATACAGACCCACCTGGGAATTGGAAACAGACAAGATCACCTGACAAAATTGGGATCAAGGAGGTTGGGAGAGAAAGAAGGGTAGAAGGAGAAGAGGAAGGGAGAAGGGGAGGGGTGAGAAGAACTTGAGGGAATGGGATAGTCAAGATGGAGGAAGGACAGAGATGAGAGCAAGGAAAGAGATATCTTGATTGAGGGAGCCATTATAGAGTTAGCAAAAACCTGGCTCTAGAGAAATTCCCAGGAATCCACAAGGATAACCCCAGCTAAGACCCTAACCAATAGAGGAGATGGGGCCTGATCTTGACTTGCCCTGTAGTCAGACTGATGAATATATTAAATATCACCATAGAACTTTTGTCCAAAACAGATGGAAACAGAGGCAGAGACCCACACTGGAGCACTGGACTGAGCTCCCAAAGTCCAGTTGAAGAGTAGAAGGAATGAGAATTTGAGCAAGATGTCAAGACCATGATGGGCACACCACTGAAACAGTCTACCTGAGCTAATAATGGGAGCTCAGCAACTCCAGTCAGACTGGGGAGGAACAAGCAAAGATAGGACCAAATTAGGCCCTCTGAATGTGGTTGACAGTTGCTTGGGTGGGGGAGGCTGAGGGGCCACTGGCAGTAGCACCAGGATTTATCTCTACTGCATATACTGGCTTTTGGGGAACCTATTCTCTTTTATACCTTGCTCAGCCTAAATATAGTAGGGAGGGCCTTGGACCTTCCACAAGGCAATGTGCCTTACCCTTGCTGAGGACTGGAGGGGGTGGGGTAGAAGGGTGTGTGAAGGAAGTGGGAGGAGGGGAGGGAGTGAATTAGTATTTCTAAAAAAAAAAAATCTAAGAAACTATTAAAAAACCTTCATGCCAAAAATTGTTTGTTGTTACTTCTTAACTGTAATTTTGCTATTCAATGGTGTCTCAATTCCAAAGACCATTGGAAAAATGTGTTTTTTTGATCGCCGCAACTCACAGGTTGAGAACAAGTGGTCTATACATAGGCAACAACATGGAAAAGAAGGCACATCTACTTCTTAAAATCCCAGCCTGGATATGACAAAGGGAATTGCACAAGCATTCCTTTGGCCACCAGGAGACACTTAGCTAGAAAGGGGGCGGGGCAGTGCAAGCCTTTGTCTGCACTCTGGCTCAAAGTATCTGCTCCATCTCTTCTTCTACACACGATCCACGTAGCTTCCTCTAGAGCAGCAATTCTCAGCTCCCTAACACTGCAACCCTTTAATACAATTCCTCACACTATGGTCACCACCACCATAAAATTTCATTGCTACTTCATAACTGCAAATTTATTATTGTTGTGAATCATAAAGTAAATATCTGACATTTTTAACAGCCTTAGGTGACCCCTGTGAAAGTGTCATTCGACCCTTCCCAAAATGGTCGAGAATCGTAGACTGAGGACAGATGCTTGAGAGGACCAAGTAGAAGTAGTAATCACTTTCTGCAACAAACTCAAACATCACCATATCTGGTGGAGGTATTGTCCTGTGTGCCACGTCTGCAGGCTCTTCTTTTGGTCTAGCAACAGCACACTGAAAGATAAAAAGTGGAGTACTAAACAAGACAGGATGCACACAACAAGAGCCTTATTGAGAGGATGAGACAACAGGAAGCATGCAGCAGAGGACCACAATAGTGTGAAATTCTACTAGGGCAGCACTTAGAAAACTGGCGCTTGGGGGATCGTCGGAGTTCCTTACTTAGACTCTGCATTTGCCTTCACGAGGAACTTCTATGTTCACATAGGGTTCTTTCTTCCAGAAAGTCTTTTGGGATCTTCTTTGTGCACTGAAATCTTTGGGCTTTGTCTAGTCCCTACAACCCTCTTCTTACTCATATAAAGCCTGGCATTAAAAAAAAAAGATATTCAATCGTGAGTTTGGGATCAGAGATACAATTTCTTCACTTTAGTCAGCTATTGCTCACTTTGCTACCTAATAAGCAGCCCCCAAGTCTCAATGGTTTACAACAAGAAAAGTTCATTTTCTGTTCATACTAAATATCGGTTGAGGGTTGACAGTAGTTTCTTTTGGTGGTTTCTCTGTTCTGGGGTCACAAGAAAGATTAACTCCCACTCCTGAGCTGATTTAGCAGAGCCATGGAGTAGCTGCTGAAGTGTACCTTCTCAAATGTCACCGTGCCAAGTCTCCGTCGTACATCATAGTGATAAAGCCATGGTCAGATGTGGATAAAGCTTTTTACAGGGGTGAGATATCATCTCTTCTTGGCAACACGGAGCCCTCAGAAACTTCGTGGGATTTGATCTATTTGCTTGCAGACTGGTCCATATGAAAACAAACCCAAGATCTTTCCTGGACACAGCTCTCCAGACCAAAGGTTTCATCACTTTCTTTCCAATGTCCTGCTCAATTTGAGATCCACTAAGGCCACCGGCAGAGGAGAGAGAGCCATGTTCATGTGCGTGTCTTTGCGGTAGGCCTGAGTTACTTTATTTGCCTCGAAGCTGATCCTGGACGCTCAAGGACTGCTTCAGTCTTTGGTTTTCTTTTCTTTTATTTAGGATCCAGATGCATTCCTCAGTACTGGCAAGCCCCGCCTCTCTGGACTATTTCCAGTGTTTTACCCCCTGCTTTTTTTGCTTAAGCAGACTGTCTTTGCCTGAACTCATCACTTTCTTGCAATGTCTTGCTAAATGAAGTCACCAAGCAATTGGAAGCAATTGGGATTCTGTTTTTTTCCAGTCTCCCTTCCCCCATATCCTTCCACAGAAAGAGCTACAGACTCACTGAGCACTTTACCTTTCTGAGCTGTTGCAAATTTTGTATCCATTATCCCACCTTTAAATTTCTCCTCAATGCTTACCATCCATCCATCTGCCCCTAAGTTAATATCATACATGTAAGTTCTTTTCTGTTGCTGATTTGTATCACATTCTCATTTACCGTGTGTGTGTGTGTGTGTGTGTGTGTGTGTGTGTGTGTGTGTGTGTGTGTTTGGATAGAATGATACTACATACTACAACAATAATGCTTTTTTAAAAAATTAAGTATTAACTTAGTGATATTGGAATTCATTTCTCGTGTGAGTACCTGGCTAAAGTAGGCTTATTGTTTCTTGGAGAAACACAGAGACTTGGAGCCTTTCAATCACTGCCTCCATCACCCTCCAGGATAAAGATTTGCTAACACAGTCTGTAGGCCAACTTTGGCCTGGTGACTATTCCTGAAAATAAAATCTTACTGAAAGAAAGTCATGTCCATTTATTTCTGTGTGGTCTGGGCTTGCAATAAAATGGTAGTGTTGTGGAAATTTTCTCCAGTTTTTGCTACCTCAGTGAGGAGAATCCAGATGCACACATTCAGAGAGCAGGGGGAAGGATGCAGCCCACAAGCTAATCACTCGCAGAGGCATACGTGGAGCATCCCTGAGGAGATGGACCCTCGTCTTCCTAGTTCATTCTACATGACATTGTTTCTCCTCTCCTCTCATGAGCAGATACAAATACATTTTCCTTACCCTATATCTTGGCTCAGTATTGGTTTGAACTAGAAGTCACTCGTTCCTTCTTGAGATCTGTCAAGGTGGCATCATTGTTCCCATTATTGCCTGCTCACTAAATCATCTTACTGTCGCACGGTAAGAAGGGAGCCATTATGAGAGCCAACACCAGAACCTCTCGTTGGGCGGTGCAGAGCTGCACAAACAAAAGAGGGAGAACCACCCCATGGGGACTCCTTTCCCTGGCTCCACAGCTCATCTGAAAATTCTGTCCAATAGTAGGAATTTAAAAAATGGTTACGCATAATTGCCAACTCAACTGGCTTTAGACTTACTCATGCAACACACTTCTGGACATCATGTGTGTAAACAGAAGTTTCTGTCCCACCAGCTACTCCCAAATAAGCACACTGAAACTTAATATTATTTATAAATGCTTGGCTCAAGCTTGTTACTAGCTAACTCTGACACTTGAATTAACCTATAACTCTTATCCATGTTTAACCGTGTGGCTTGGGGTCTTTTCTCAGTACAGCACTCACATCTTGCTTCTCTGCATTTGCAGGTGGCTCTCTAACTCCACCCCTCCTCTTCCCAGAATTCTCAGTTTGGTCGCCCCACCTATACTTCCTGCCTGGCTACTAGCCAATGAACATTTTATTAAACCAATTCAGAGGGATAAATCTTTATAGTGTGCAAGAGGATTATTCCACAGCAATGTGTGATGGTGTGCGTGTGTGTGTGTTATGCATGTATATGGGTACACTTGTCCTATGGCAATAACTAATACAACAGGAATAGTGTAACAGACCTATCATAATCTATAAAGCCTAAATTATTTGTCTGGATTTTTACAGAAAAACTTTACAGTCTCTAACTATTAACTATAAGTCTGCACAGGAGAATGGAGAGACAGACAATGGAGGAGGACCAGAGCACTGAGCTCCAAGGGCCCCACAGACTAATCCCAGTATCCTCAAGACTCAGCTGCAATGTGGAGTAAGAAGTGTAGTTCATGGCTAAGCAACCATGATGCTGTTTCCCAAGACACTTTCTTCTGCAATGGGATTAAGATTCTTACGAGACAGTTGGTCATCTCCAGTGCAATGTCCCTTGTGTGGATTTATTTCCAAAAGCCTATTCAAGTTTGTAATTTTCCTGAATTAAAGAACCTATCAAGCCACTTCACAATTTTGCCTCTAGAGTCAGAAAGGCCCAAGTTTGACAGTGGAGCTCAATAAAGGGTATTGCTGTGTTCTTGTCTTCAGGGCAGTAGAAATTCTTGCTAGAGATGTAAATATTTACCTCCTAAGCTATAGTCTAAAAGTCACAACATTCCAGCCTGCAGGCTTTTTTCAGTTCCTTCCAACTCAGCAAGACTTTCACGGCATTCTTTTTTTTTTTTTTTTCATCGCTACTGTGTGCCTTCGACTGTGTAAGCTGGAAGAGACAGAGCATAAGGCAAGCCCCACTGATGAGGTGTTTTTGGTCTGAAAGGAAAGCAGATGTGGATCCAGGTCTCTGCCTAATACCAGTTGTGTGTCCTTGGAGGCCAGAAGAGGGTGTTGTATGCCCTGGAACTGGAGTTGCAGACAAGACCCACTACATGGTTGCTAGAAATTAAACCCAGGTCCCCTGAAAGAGCAGCCAGTGCTCTTAACTACTGAGCCATCTCTCCAGGCCGCTGATTTTTGGTGCTGCTTGGGGGTTTTGTTTGCTTAATTAAAAATTATTGTAAATTGATCGTTTAGTCTAGAGAATTTTTAAATACCCCAAATCTTTTTAAAAATTTCATTCATCTCCTTCCCTGTACTAGGCTCTAAATCAAAATTTTAGAAATGAATGAGCAGAGCTTTGGACAGACCTAGGAATGTCTGCAGAGTCTCTGATTTAGGCTAAGGTTTTAACTTTATGGTATATTTTTAAAAAATTACTAATAAACTTTAAAAAGATGTAACATGCCTTGCGAAGCTAACACCTAAGAATATGTTTATACCTATGACCTTGTTAGTACCAAATGGCATTGTAGCAGTTTCAGCATCTTGAAGGAAGTGTGGTGGAGAAACCGGTCATGACGAGGACTGTACTGACACTGGCAAGTGTAGGGAGCCACACCTGATGGCAATGTAGAGAGCTGCATGGAGCCACCTGATGGTACTGGCTCCCGCCCTCCATGATCCCGAAAGCGAGCGCTCTCTGTGATAATCAACTCCTATGGCTAAGGCCTGACTCATGCTATGATCATGCAATGATTGTCAGTTGCTTGCATATGCGTGGACCTATGGGCAGTGCCCACCTGGCAATCCTGGGTTGGCGGCCTGTGCCTTTTTAAGGGCTGGGAGAGGTTTGCCCGGGGAGAGAGAGAGAGAGAGAGAGAGAGAGAGAGAGAGAGAGAGAGAGAAGGAGAAGGAGAAAGATTGCTGTGAATAAAGTCCTGAATAAACTGCTGCAAGAAGAACTCCGGGAGCAACCAGCTCCTTGCTGGTTGAGAGTGAATGCGACAGGCAAGCAGAAGTAAAAACACAGAAAGAGGCCTACTATGACACCTAGTATGTTTCTTCTCCAAGTTGCTGTGTTGCTTAGACTCCAAGCATGAGTAACTGATTAGCAGTCAATATGAAGTATTTGTTGCTTTAATAGTCATATTAAATAACTCTATTCAGATCTTTTAAATGGTGCAATGTTAAACTTGAAACAATTCATAGGTAGATCTTCATGGAATTATTTTAGGGTCATTATTTGATGTGGGAGTGTCATATCAATCTGTTGGTTTCATTGGCTGAGCAATAAAGAAACTGCTGGCCCTGATAGGTTAAAAGATAGGTGGGCGGAATAACAGGATAGAATTCTGGGCGAAAGAGGAAGTGAGGTCAGACTCTGCTCTGCTCCCGGAGACTCAACAGCTCTGCTCTCTGGAGCAGAGACACCATGATGGACGGAGGCTAGAATCTTCCCGGTAAGCGCACCTTGGGGTGCTTACACACATCATTAGAAATGGGCTAGTCCAGGTGCGAGAATTAGCCTGTAAGGGCTCGAGTTCAGGGGCCAAGCAGTTCTTAAATGAACACAGTTTGTGTGTTGTTATTTCGGGCATGAGCTAGCCAAGCGGCCGGGGTGTTGGGGACGCAACCCCACCACCGCTCATATTTCAACAATTATTCATTTAGTCTTGATTTTATTGCAAAACTGTTTCTTGAACTAGAAAATGAAATGCTGAAACAAACACAGTACTTTTGTTGTTGTAAAAGTCAAGCTACACAAATGGATTATATATAGACCCTGACATGAAGCTGTAACCTTATGTATTAAACCTGACGTCAGCAAGAGAGTCCCTGTAAAACAATATCATGCATTACATTTAATTAATGCTGTTAATTTGAATTTTAATGGTTTTGCCTTTCTGCTGGTGTTTAATTTGTAAATTGCTTTGGCTTTGTAGTTTGATAAGAACTGGGAGCACATATTTCTTTTTAATTCCTGGGGGAAATGTGCTTATTCATCTTGTATTAGAATAGAATGCGGTAACAGAACACACAGAAGGGGCCATTGTGCGATGGTCTTTCCCTTTACAGGAAGAATACACATTATTCAAGTTAAAATAGCTCCTTGAGCAAGCATCACTCTCAAGAGTTCAACAGTTCCAGTCTTTGAAAGAAGAAATATTTTGAGTGAAACCTCGATGTGCAAAATGAGGAGGATAAGGACATCATTGTCGTGGATACTTAGTGAAAACACTACATGATGCTGCATTGAAAGAAATCTCCATTAACTGGTCTCCTCAGTGTGCTCAATGATTTAAGATTATCCAATGTGTGACCATAGGAGGCTTTACTTGATTAAAAAAAATTATTGAGAACCTTTTCTAGGGTTAGGGAAATGCCTCAGTGGTCAAGAGCTTTCCAGTATCCAAGATACTGAGGCAAGGGACTATCAATAAGATTGAAAGATGAAAGCGGTTTTTACTATGTAGTGACTTCCAAGCCCATTCTATAGTCAGGGTTTCAAAAAAAAATTATTGTGGATGTGATCACACTGAAGGTTGGTGGTGAATAAATGTTCTACTCAAAAAAAAAAAAAAAAAAAGAGCTTTCCATATAAGAAGACAGGAGTAAAAATCTCCAGAACCTGCAGAAACGCCTGGTGGTGTGTGAAGGTTCGTCTGTAATTTCAGCCTTGGATGGCAGACATGAGCATCCCTGGAACAAGCAGACTACTGCAGCCAGTGGTATCTGCAGGCTCTGTTTGATTAAGAGACCCTGCCTCAAAAGAAAAACAAGGAGGAGCTATCGAGAAAGACTCTGGGCATCAACTTTCATGCTCCCACAAGCATACTGCACACATGCACACCAACACACCACACACCACACACACACACACACACACTTACATGCATATCACCCACACAAACACACAAAAGGAGAAAAAAGTAACCTTTTCTAGTTCAAGATGTTAAAAAGTTGTACTCCCCGACCCCAAGCTCTAGGGTTCTTCTCTTAGTCACTGTTCTGTTGCTGTGAAGGAACACCATGCCCAAGGCAACTTCAGAGGGTGAACCCATGACCACTGTGACAAGGAGCACAGAAACAGGCAGATGCACAAGCAGTAGCTGGGAGCTCACATCTGATTCCCAAGATGGAGGCAGAGAGTAAGATTGGGCCTAATATGAGGCCACTCCCAGGGACATGCCTCCTCCCACAAGGTTGTGTCTCCTAAGGCTTCCTAAACAATTTGCCAGCTAGGAATCAAATGTTCAAACAGTTGAACCAATGGGGGCCATTATCACACTATAGCACACCGATATCCTGATCTTCAGTCTCCAACTCTGGCCTCTGGGTTCGTTAGCTTCTTTCGGAGCATACAGAGACTTGTAAATTAGTAATCACATACTAGACTTTCTTTTTATAACTGAGACTGGGTGTTCAGTAATAGAAATAAAGTAGAACTGGGAGATAAAGTAGGGTACACAAATGCTATAATTAAATTTCCCTATTCAACAAAAACAAATGTACTTTAATTTACCTGTAATTTCATGTAGAGTTGCTAAAGGATGAGCCCTCTGCTTGAGTATAAATCACACTCAGTTTCAAGTTGTTTCAAGTGGAGGTTCTCTTGGCATTTGCCATTGAGCTACACGCAGAGTCCTGTCCACTTTCTACAGTGTCTGTGCTCAATCTTTCTCCTTCTCCTTCTTTACAATAGTGTCACCTCTACCTAGCTCAGCAGTTTCTAGTAGCTTGGTTTTATTAGTAATTTCTAAACCATTTCATCTTTTTCATAAAGTGGCTCATTTTTCTTCTATAGTTTATTAGTTTTATAATATTTGGAGTGCGTAACTGTGTTAACAAGGACTCTTGTATGAGAGTCTGGGAGACACCCTACGTGGTTCTTGCTAAGCAAACAGTTCCACTGATCTGATGCATCTGAGGGCATAATGAAGAGCTAAGGCTCTTTGGGCAGTAAGTGTCATCAACCACTATCAGAACGAATAGTGTGTTTGTTCTTCGGCAACATGGTTAAATGAATGTTGGCTAAAAGATAAGTAAATGCCTGGGTAGTAGTGACGTTCACCTTTAATCCCAGCACTCGGGAGGCAGAGAGGCAGGTGGATCTCTGTGAGTTCGAGCCCAGCCTAGTCTACAAAGGGAGATCTAGGACAGGCAGGGCTATACAGAGAAACCCTGTTTTGAAAAACAAACAAACAAAAGAAGATAAATAAATGAATTTCTACTGCACAACGTCATGAGTGCAAAACCAATGAGAAATGTCATAAAGCCTTAAAAAAGAAGTGACAGTGGTGGCTGGGAAGATGGCTTAGTGGTTAAGAAGGCATATTGGTCTTGCAAAAGAACTCAATTTGCAGCACCCACCATAGGTGGCCAACCATCTCCAACAGCTTCAGGGAATCTGACACATGCATGTGTGCATGCCCACATACAGCCACATGTGTGTGCACATAATTAAAAACATCTTTGAAAAAAGACCAGTGGCTGTGTATATTACAGATCTCCTCAAATATATATTACAAAATTATAGATAAAATAATTACTGATAAAATATTAGCAGGCTATTTCAACACAGAAATATGGATTTATAATTTTCCTTTAGATTTGAGGAATAACTAATAATGCTCTTGCAACATTGCAGTGACTTTGCTAACGACAGTACCTGCTGCGTCAGTTCTTGTTTTTCATGACTTGAGACCCCATATTTTAAAGAGTTAGAGTTCTCCGCAGAAGATACTTTTACTGTTATCTTTATTTATTTGCTTTTCTAAACAGGTATGTGCAGGTCCTCAAACTCCCTATATTGATGCAAAATGCATCAGATGGGGGAACACGAATCAAATAATCCCACACTCACTCCAAATAAGGTATACTAACATTTTCTTTATTAAAAGGGAAACTCAGGGATCACAATGAGGAAACAGGAGAAACGGGATCCAACATCCAGGTGTGGCGAGCAGGAAGAGACTGGCCTTTTGGTATCCAAAGCCATGCCCTACATGGTCCAGCCTCTCAAAGGCCAATGAATGAAGGAGGTTCCCCATCACCTCCCTGTTTTGTCTAAATAAGAGAGTTCCAAACCCAATAAAAACAGATATCAAGTATAAAAATTAGAATTACAACCAGTATAAACAATATTAAGCAAGGAACATATGCTAAATGTTTCAAAAGTTATTCTATCCTAAGGAGTCTAAGTCTTGTATTAGAAATGGTTTGGCTAAGTTATAAGAAGAAGGTAACTACAACTATCTAATCTTCAACCCCATTGAAGGCCTGAGAAGGGAGATCATATTACTTGACTAAGCAGGAAGTGCAATCAAGCAGCTTCCAAAATGTTCAGTAGATGACGGAGACAACTGTCTACTTGGGCAATCACCCAAAGTCTCATTTGTAATGTTGAAGCTACCAACTTTAGCTAAGGCCTAGAATAACTGAGAGACCAGTTTCAGAGGCAGAAAAATTTTTCAAAACCATCTTACCCGGTCTTGGCAAAGTGGCAGTCTTTTTTTTTTCCCCTACATGTTCAGTCCAGACACTGTGAATTTTGTCAGTGGTTAAGGCAGGAACAGCTCTTTGCCCAAAGGCCAGTTTTGCCAAGGAGATAGTAAGCTCCAATAGAGTCTTCATTGCTCAACGTTCTCTCGGGAATAGATTGGTTCTGCCAGGAGCATTCGTGTCTCATGTCAACAGAACTCTAAGTTATTTAAATGCCATGTTCTACAGATATTTGAAGTAGTTGAAGATTACCTATCTATGCAAAATATAATCTCTATGTATCTAAAGAACCTAATTAGTGTGACTAAAAGTATAACAAACATGAATGAGTATTGACCTAAAATACTTAATACCTATATAACTTAAAGACTTAGATTTTATATTAGAATATTAAACAATCTTTAAACAACTGTGCAGCAAATAAGGACAATGATTTCAAAATATAAGCAATATATAAGTATCTTGATCAGAGGCAGAAATGTATAATGCAATATGATAAATATATCCTAAAATTGTATCAATATACAAAATGTCTTAAACAGAGGTAGAAGCATGCATGCATACAATCTGACAAAATAACTTTGCATAGGTGTATAAATATTGTAAACAGAAATAGGAGCATATTTAATATAACAAATACAATTGGAATTTGTATCAATATACAAGAATTTATACCAATGTAAATTATCTATAAATAATAGCTCACAAATATTCACTCTATTATTCACTATTATTATTAGTGTAAGATTACACTAATCTACCTATTATCTCATTCAATTTCCTTTTTTTAAAAGAGATCTCTGAGCCTACATGATTTCCAACCCAAACCTATCTCAATAAAAATCAACCCCTAAATTGTATCCCTAACCCCCAGGACAGACTTTGTTGGGAGAATGGCTGCCATCTTCTAAAATTCCTCCAGCTGTCATGGGGTGATGTTGTTTTTTTTTTCTTTATTTATTTATTTATTAAATATTTCTGTCTCTTCCCCACCCCCGCCTCCCCTTTCCCTCCCCCTCCCCCAGTCCATTCCCCCTCCCTCGTCGGCCCAAAGAGCAATCAGGGCTCTCCGTCCCTTGGGAAGTCCAAGGAAAACCCTCCTCCGTCCAGGTCTCGCAAGGTGAGCATCCAAACATCCTAGGCTCCCACAAAGCCACTACATGCAGTAGGATCAAAAACCCATTGCCATTGTTCTTGATGTCTCAGTAGTCCTCATTGTCCGCTATGTTCAGTGAGACCCGTTTTAACCCAGGCTTTTTCAGACCCAGGTCAGCTGGCCTTGGTGAGTTCCCGATAGAGCATCTCCATTGTCTCAGTGTGTGGGTGCACCCCTCGCGGTCCTGAGTTCCTTGCTCATGTTCGCTCTCCTTCTGCTCCTGATTTGGACCTTGAGATTTCAGTCCGGTGCTCCAATGTGGGTCTCTGTCTCTGTCTCCTTTCATCGCCTGATGAAGGTTAATATTCAGGAGGATGCCTATATGTTTTTCTTTGGGTTCTCCTTCTTATTTAGCTTCTCTAAGAACCCGAATTATAGGCTCAATGTCCTTTATTTATGGCTAGAAACCAAATATGAGTGAGAACATCCCATGTTCCTCTTTTTGGGTCTGGCTTACCTCACTCAGGATAGTGTTTTCTATTTCCATCCATTTGCCTGCAAACTTCAAGAAGTCCTTGTTTTTTACTGCTGAGTAGTACTCTAATATGTATATATTCCATACTTTCTTCATCCATTCTTCAATTGAGGGGCATCTAGGTTGTTTCCAGGTTCTGGCTATTACAAACAATGCTGCTATGAACATAGTAGAGCATATATTTTTGTTGCATGATAAGGCCTCTCTTGGGTATATTCCCAAGAGTGGTATTGCTGGGTCCATGGGTAGGTTGATCCCAAATTTTCTGAGAAACCGCCACACTGCTTTCCAGAGTGGTTGTACAAGTTTGCATTCCCACCAGCAATGGATAAGTGTACCCCTTTCTCCACAACCTCTCCAGCATAGGCTATCATTGGTGTTTTTGATTTTAGCCATTCTGACAGGTGTAAGATGGTATCTTAAAGTTGTCTTGATTTGCATTTCCCTGATCGCTAAGGAAGTTGAGCATGACCTTAGGTGTCTTTTGGCCATTTGAACTTCTTCTGTTGAGAGATCTCTGTTCAGCTCAGTGCCCCATTTTATAATTGGGTTGATTAGCCTTTTACAGTCTAGTTTCTTAAGTTCTTTATATATTTTGGAGATCAGACCTTTGTCAGTTGCGGGGTTGGTGAAGATCTTCTCCCAGTCAGTGGGTTGCCTTTCTGTCTTAGCGACAGTGTCCTTTGCTTTACAGAAGCTTCTCAGTCTCATGAGGTCCCATTTATTCAATGAGGCCCTTACTGTCTGTGCTGCTGATGTTATACGTAGGAAGCGGTCTCCTGTGCCCACTTGTTGTAGTGTAGTTCCCACTTTCTCTCCTATCAGGTTCAGTGTGTTCAGACTGATATTGAGGTCTTTAATCCACTTGGACTTGAGTTTTGTGCATGGTGACAGACATGGATCTATTTTCATTTTTGTACAGATTGAAATCCAGTTTTGCCAGCACAATTTGTTGAAGATGCTCTCTTTTTTCCATTGTATAGTTTTAGCTCCTTTATCGAAAATCAGGTGCTCATAGGTTTGTGGATTAAAGTCAGGGTCTTCTATACGGTTCCATTGGTCGACTTCTCTGTTTTTATGCCAATACCAAGCTGTTTTTAATACTGTAGCTCTGTAATAGAGTTTGAAGTCAGGGATGGTAATGCCTCCAGACGTTCCTTTATTGTATAAGATTGTTTTGGCTATCCTGGGTTTTTTATTTTTCCATATAAAGTTGATTATTGTCTTCTCCAGATCTGTGAAGAATTTTGATGGGATTTTGATGGGGATTGCATTGAATCTATATATTGCTTTTGGAAGAATTGCCATTTTTACTATGTTGATCCTCCCAATCCAAGAGCAAGGGAGATCCTTCCATTTTCTGGTGTCTTCTTCTATTTCGTTCTTCAAAGTCTTAAAGTTCTTGTCATATAGATCTTTCACTTCCTTGGTCAGGGTTACCCCAAGATATTTTATGCTCTTTGTGGCTATCATGAAAGGTGATGCTTCTCTGATTTCCCTCTCTGTTTCCTTATCCTTACTGTATAGGAAGGCAACTGATTTTTTCGAGTTGATCTTGTATCCTGCCACATTACTGAAGGTGTTTATCAGCTGTAGGAGTTCTTTGGTAGAGTTTTTGGGGTCGCTTATGTATACTATCATATCATCTGCAAATAACGAAAGCTTAACTTCTTCCTTTCCAATACGAATCCCTTTGATCCCCTTATGTTGTCTTATTGCTATTGCTAGAACTTCAAGCACTATATTGAAGAGGTATGGAGAGAGTGGACATCCTTGTCTTGTTCCTGATTTTAGTGGGATGGCTTTGAGTTTTTCTCCGTTTAATTTAATGTTAGCTGTCGGTTTGCTGTAAATAGCTTTTATTATATTTAGGTATGACCCTTGTATCCCTAGTCTCTCCAATACCTTTATCATAAAGGGGTGTTGGATTTTGTCGAATGCTTTTTCAGCATCTAATGAAATGATCATATGGTTTTTTTCTTTCATTTTATTTATATGGTGGATTACATTGATAGATTTGCGTATGTTGAACCAGCCCTGCATCTCTGGGATGAAGCCTACTTGATCATAATGGATAATTTTTCTAATGTGTTCTTGAATTCGGTTTGCCAGTATTTTATTAAGAATTTTTGCGTCGATATTCATGAGTGAGATAGGCCTGTAGTTCTCTTTCTTGGTTGGGTCTTTGTGTGGTTTTGGTATCAGGGTAACTGTAGCTTCATAAAAGGAATTTGGCAATGACTTTTCTGTTTCTATACTGTGAAATACATTAAGGAGAATAGGTATTAGCTCTTCTTGGAAGTTCTGGTAGAATTCTGCATTGAAACCATCTGGTCCTGGGCTTTTTTTAGAGGGCAGATTTTTGATAACTGCTTCAAGTTCTTCGCGACTAACAGGTCTATTTAGATCTTTCACCTGGTCTTGGTTTAGCTTTGGTATATGGTACTTATCTAAAAAGATGTCCATTTCTTTTGTATTTTCCAGTTTTGTGGCATACAGGCTCCTGTAGTAAGATCTAATGATTCTCTGAATTTCCTCTGTGTCTGTGGTTATGTCCCCCTTTTCATTTCTGATCTTATTTATTTGCGTGTTCTCCCTCTGTTGTTTAATTAGTTTGGATAGGGGTTTGTCTATCTTGTTGATTTTCTCCAAGAACCAACTTTTTGTTTCATTGATTCTTTGGACTGTTTTCTGTGTTTCTATTTTGTTGATTTCTGCCCTCAGTTTGATTATTTCCAGTCTTCTACTCCTTCTGGGCACATCTGCTTCTTTTTTTTCTAAAGCTTTCAGGTGTGCTGTTAAGTCCCCAATGTATGCTTTCTCCGTTTTCTTTAAGTGGGCACTTAGTGCTATGAACTTTCCTCTTAGCACTGCTTTCATCGTGTCCCATAGGTTTGAGTATGTTGTCTCTTTATTTTCATTAAATTCAAGGAAGACTTTAATTTCCTTCTTAATTTCTTCCTTCACCCAGGTGTGGTTCAGTAGTTGATTGTTCAGTTTCCATGAGTTTGTCGGCTTTCTGGGGGCAGCATTGTTGTTGCCTTCTAACTTTAATCCGTGGTGATCTGATAAGACACAGGTGGACACTGATATTCTTTTGTATCTGTGGAGGCTTCCTTTGTTTCCGAGTATATGGTCAATTTTTGAGAAGGTTCCATGAGCTGCAGAGAAGAAGGTATATTCTTTCCTATTTGGGTGGAGTGTTCTATAGATGTCTGTTAAGTCCATTTGTTTCATTACCTCCAGTAATTCTCTTAATTCTCTATTAGGTTTCTGTCTGATTGACCTGTCCATTGGAGAGAGAGGTGTGTTGAAGTCTCCTACTATTAGTGTGTGTGGTTTGATGTCTGCCTTGAGTTCTAGTAATATTTCTTTTATATAAGTGGGTGCTTTTATATTAGGGGCATAGATATTCAGAATTGAGATGTCATCCTGATGAATTGTTCCTGTTATGAGTATAAAGTGTCCTTCTCGATCTCTTCTGATTGATTTTAGTTTGAAGTCCGTTTTGTTGGAAATTAGTACGGCCACACCTGCTTTTTTCTTAGGACCATTTGCTTGAAAGACCTTTTCCCAACCTTTTACTCTGAGTAGATGCCTGTCTTTGTGGTTGAGATGTGTTTCTTGCAAACAGCAGAATGTTGGATCCTGTTTTCGTATCCAATCTCTTAGCCTGTGCCTTTTTATAGGTGAATTGAGACCATTAATATTAAGTGATATTAATGACCAATTGTTGTTTACTCCGGTTATTCTTATTGTTTTTTTGGTAGTAGAGTTTGTGTGTGTGTCCCTTCTTTGAGTTGTGCTGGTGAAGGTTCACTAGATGCCTGAGTTATTGTAGTCAGTGTTGGCATTGTTGGATTCCTTGGGTTGCGATTTTCCTTCTATTACTTTCTGTAGAGCTGGATTTGTGGCTACGTATTGTTTAAATTTGTTCTTATCCTGGAATGTCTTGTTTTCTCCATTGATAGTGAACACTAGCTTGGCAGGGTACAGAAGTTTGGGTTTGCATCCATGGTCTCTTAGCTTTTGAAGTACCTCTATCCAGGACCTTCTGGCTTTCATGGTTTCCATAGAGAAGTCAGGTGTAATTCTGATCGGTTTACCTTTATAGGTTACTTGGCCTTTTTCCTTTGCAGCTCTTAATATTCTTTCTTTAACCTGTCTATTTTGTGTTTTGATTATTATATGGCGAGGGGAAGTTTTTCTTTGATCCAGTCTGTTTGGTGTTCTGTATGCTTCTTGAATATTCAAGGGGATAACTTTCTTTATGTTGGGAAAGTTTTCTTCCATAATTTTGTTAAAAATATTTTCTGGGCCTTCGAGCTGTGATTCTTCTCCTTCTTCTATTCCTATAATTCTTAGGTTTGGTCTTTTTATTGTGTCCCATATTTCTTGAATGTTTTGTGATGAGAATTTGTTGGCTTTGCTGTTTTCTTTGATCAGTGCATTTATTTTCTCTATGGTGTCCTCAGCATCTGAGATTCTTTCTTCTATCTCTTGTAGTCTATTGATTATGCTTGTTTCTGTAGACTCTGCTCGTTGGCCTAGATTTTCCATATCCAGCTGTTCTTCCCTTTGTGTTCTCTTCCTTGCTTCCCTTTCAGTTTTCAATTCTTGCACTGTTTCCATTACCTGTTTGATCGTTTTTTCTTGGTTTCCCAGGGTCTCATGTACATATTTACTTAATTCTTCGAACTTTTTGTTATTCTTCTCATCCATTTCTATAAGGGTGTTTATTACATATTTTTTAAGGGATTCTATTGCTTTCATAAAGTCAATTTTTTCCACTTCTTCTGTGTTAGGGTGTTCAAATCTTTCTGTTGTAAGATCTTTGGGATCTGGTGTTTTCATGTTGTTTTTCTGATTAATGGGTGATGTTCTGCCTTGGCGCCTGCCCATCTCCTCCTTTCAATGCTATCTAATTGGTCTTTTAAAATCAGATCAGGTTTCTCTGCTGGCCAGAGGCTTCTCTTACTAATTGCCTTCGCTCTGTTTCCTGGCTCCTGCTGGGGCCAAGAACCCTTTCACCCCTAAGAAGGGTTTTCCGGAACCGGTCCCGGCTCCCCGTTTGCCAGGGCCCTCGCCAACCAAAGGCCTACCTCTTTGATTTAATTGTATTGGGGCGATGTGCTCTCGGTGTTGCGCGCTGGTCCCTGCTGCCTGCGACCTCTGCCGCCGCGCTGGTCCCCTCCAGTCTCGGCGGCAGCCGTCGTTGCCTGCCTGCGCCTCCCAGCTCCGTCTGCCGGCGCCTGCGCCTCCCAGCTCCGTCTGCCGGCACCTGCGCCTCCCCTGATGTTGTTTTTTTTATGGGATCCTGTAAAACTAAAATGATGGTTAAGTTTTTAAGATTACTGTCTTGTATAATTGCAAATAGTCTCTGAGAAGTTGATAGGGTTTTCTGAAGTTCTTATTTGGAGTTCTGCTGTGAGACAATGGTCTTATACTTTGTAAGGTTTGTCAGTTGTACTGGTTTAATAAAATGCTGATTGGCCAGTAGCCAGGCAGAAAGTATAGGTGGGGTGACCAGGACAGGAGAATTCTGGAAAGAGGGAAGGTTTAGTCTGCAGTCATCACCCAGATGCAGAGGAAGCAGGTTGAGAATGTCTCACTAATAAAAGGTACCAAGCCATGTGGCTGACACAGACAAGAATTATGGGTTAATGAAGAATGTAAGAGTTAATAAGAAGACTAGCTAATAAGCCAATCAGTTATGATTTATGTAGACTTCTGTGTGTTTCTTTGGGACTAAATGGCTGCGGGACTGGACAGGACAGAAAACCTCTGTCAACGGAGTTCTGGCCAGAACATTGTAAGAAGGTGGACCATTTCAGCTAACCAAGTTGAAACCATCTTGAGCAGCTGGTACCCAAAACCAGTCTGATAGCAGTGCTATCAGCATCATGATGTCATATCAACCAGGTGGAGTCATTGTTGTGGGGCCCAATCTTCTTCCTGGAAACTTCAAAGATTACTGCAGGAAAATCTATTGTTCACTGTGGAAAACTAAAACATTATTTATATAGACATATATTCAGCAAAAGATATGATATAGAAAAAATAGGTATGGAGAAAGGCAAAAATTTTCCTAAAATCTTTCTTTTTTCTGTCCCATACCAGATGGTTCCTGATATGAGACAGAAACTCTGAATTTTTCTCTTAATAACATGTTTGGAGGAATGCGAACTTGTGCAACCACTTTGGAAAGCAGTGTGGTGGTTTCTCAGAAAATTCGGGATCAACCTACCCCTGGACCCAGCAATACCACTCTTGGGAATATACCCAAGAAAGGCCTTGGTATATAAAACAAAAATATATACTCTACTATGTTCATAGCAGCATTGTTTGTAATAGCCACAACCTGGAAACAATCTAGATGCCCTTCAATGGAAGAATGGATGAAGAAAGTATGGCATATATACATATTAGAGTACTACTCAGCAGTAAAAAACAAGGACTTCTTGAATACAAATGGATGGAAATAGAAAACACTATACTGCATGAGGTAAGCCAGACCCAAAAAGAGGAACATGGGATGTACTCACTCATATTTGGTTTCTAGCCATAAACGAAGGACATTGAGCCTATAATTAGTGATCTTAGAGAAGCTAAATAAGAAAAACCCAAAGCAAAACATATAGGCATCCTCCGGAATATTAACCTTCATCAGGCGATGAAAGGAGACAGAGACAGAGACCCACATTGGAGCAC